>NC_056737.1:1356427914-1356650414 GCF_019279795.1 Protopterus annectens
TGTGTGTGTGTGTGTGTGTGTGTGTGTGTGTGTGTGTGTCTGTGTGTGTGTGTGTGTGTGTGTGTGTGTGTGTGTGTGTGTGTGTGTGTGTGTGTGTGTGTGTGTGTGTGTACATGTGTGTGTATGTGTGTGTGTGTGTGTGTGTGTGTGTGTGTGTGTGTGTGTGTGTGTGTGTGTGTATGTGTGTGTGTGTGTGTGTGTGTGTGTGTGTGTGTGTCTATGTGTGTGTGTGTGTGTGTGTGTGTGTGTGTCTATGTGTATGTGTGTGTGTGTGTGTGTGTGTGTGTGTGTGTGTGTGTGTGTGTGTGTGTGTGTGTGTGTGTGTGTGTGTGTGTGTGTGTGTGTGTGTGTGTGTGTGTGTGTGTGCACATGTGTGTCTATGTGTGTGTGTGTGTGTGTGTGTGTGTGTGTGTGTGTGTGTGTGTGTGAGCATGAGCGCACGTGTGTCTGTGTGTGTGTGTGTGTGTGTGTGTGTAAGTGTGTGCATGTGTGTCTATGTGTGTGTGTGTGTGTGTGTGTGTGTGTGTGTGTGTGTGTGTGTGTGTGTGTGTGTGTGCGCACATGTGTCTATGTGTGTGTATGTGTGTGCGTGTCTGTGTGTGTGTGTGTGTGTGTGTGTGTGTGCGCACGTGTGTCTATGCGTGTGTGTGTGTGTGTGTGTGTGTGTGTGTGTGTGTGTGGGTGTGAGCGCTCACATGTGTGTGCATGCCCGGGTGTGTGTGTGTGTGTGTGTGTGTGTGTGTGTGTGTGTGTGTGTGTGAGAGCATGCATGTGTGTCTGTATGTGTGTGTGTGTGTGTGTGTGTGTGTGTGTGTGTGGGTGAGAGCGTGTGCGCACATGTGTCTATGTGTGTGTGTGTGTGTGTGTGTGTGTGTGTGAGAGCATGTGCGCACGTGTGTCTATGTGTGTGTGTGTGTGTGTGTGTGTGTGTGTGTGTGTGTGTGTGTGTGTGTGTGTGTGTATGCATGTGAGAGAGCATGTGCACGTGTGTCTGTGTGTGTGTGTGTGTGTGTGTGTGTGTGTGTGTGTGTGTGTGCACATGTGTGTGTGTGTGTGTGTGTGTGTGTGTGTGTGTGTGTGTGTGTGTGTATGTGTGTGTGTGAATGTTTGTGTGCATGTATATATAAAAATATATGTATGCAGCTGAATGCATCTGGCAGGCAATTTAAATCATGATGAAAAGAAACAGTCTTTGATAACATGAATGCAAGGACTTTCAGCATTCCTTAATGATATGGGTGTTCAGTGCACTATTTAGTGTAACTTACTTATTCTGGTAATTAAACTGAGACATTGTCTGCTCCCATATTATCATCATGCCAGGCATTTGAGCAAGTTTTGTTCCTGATCAGGCATACTCTAACTTAACTTAGAAGCATTACAGGTTCTGAACTGGACCCAATGAATGGAACTCAAGTATCACGTCGAAGTATACCTCTTCAAAGCAGTCATGGGACAAGAATAACAGACCATAGTGACATTTATGCTGATATTTGAATAATATCACAAGATTAGTGTTGAACTTTAGGATGAAACATTTTTAGTTCATACAAATTGCTGTTTCAAAGTCTAGGACTATTATTGTTACAAAATATGGTTGGTGATAAAAAAATTGAAAATATGAGACTGAGCTAAAAGCATGGCTGCAAACTTTAGTGCTGAGTTTAAATAATATTTGCCCCAGAAACAATACATAAACAAATACATTCTACTTTTTTCTTTGTATTTTGTTCAGAATTATTTCACTTTACTGCAAACAACAACACATTACTGAAATCTGTGAATGCTTTGCAAATGTCAGTCCTAACAATTAAAATCAGAATCACTACCCATAAAATGAATAGAAACAAGACATTTGACAGACAAAATATATAATGATCCTGATTTCTACAAAACATAATAATAGTAATAGTAATAATAACAATAATAATAATAATAATAATAATTTTAAAAAATAATGTAACAAAAAGGGGCTAAAAGTGATTTTTCTAAAACCAAGCTAATCACCTCAAGTACTTGTTTATACCTTGGCTTATATTCAAATAGTTCACAGATTCAGGTGTAAACAATTCTATGCAATTTTCTGCACTTGGCCTTAAATGCTTTCTTTACTTGGATAAAAAAGAAAATGAAATGTTCTCAGGATGAATAATGGCTTGGAAAGCAGACTAATAGCTACACAATTATATAACTGCTAAACATTGCAGATAGATAAAATGTTTGAAAAGAATATCAAGAGATTTTTTTGCATTACCAAAGAAGACACAAATTAACTAGCCAAAACATGAAACTTTGTTTTCATTTTAGTAGTACATCTCTTAAAAGTTGTGATTTTCACATGTTAAAATGTTACCAGATGGCATATTAGAAATATAATGACGTAAAATAATGAGATCAATGAATACATTTTTTTTTATAATAGATATTACATGATATCCATTCCTGTTATGGAGCACTGGTCCAGTAATCAAGGAGCCTCAATCCTCACCACTAACACCACTAACACCAGACTTGCATATTGGGAGGATGAAGAGTACACACACACACAGTAAATTTCAATTTCTCTTAAGAGCACAAAGTGATCACAGTCAGTCTAGGGTTGGTTTCTCCCTTTCTCTCCAGATCCCAAGTAAGACTCCCCACTGGCACAGCAATAGAGTGGAGTCCTTAGCCAGGGTTCCAAGCCAAGTCCTTCCAGCACTCTCTCTGTCCAACCAGTGCTTTGAGTCCCTGCCCAAGTAGCTCACACACACACTCACACACACACACACACACACACACACACACACACACACACACACACACACTTTGAGCTTTGAGTTATACACAAACACACACCTGGAAAAGGCTGGCACAGGTTTACTAGCTATGCCCCCTTCTGCCCAGACCATAAGGTAGTTAGCATTGCCACCAGAATCCCTACTTATCATCTTCTATAAGGCTCTTCCCAAAGGGTGACCAATTCCACTGTGTAATGTTACTGTTATCCAAATGGTAAGTGTGACCAAACTTTCAAGGCTACTCTAGAGTGGCCTGCACAGTAATCCAAATACATGCAAGTACTTTAAGAGCTTCAATTTTTCTATACAAAGCACAGCCACAATTAAAAGGTTTTAAAATATTTAATAATAAATAATAAAAGCACAGGACCATACTTATTAGCTCAACACAGTGACAGCAGAGTTCAGAAACACAGGAAATAATTTAAAACAACATTGCAGGAAAGTCTCACATAAATATAGAAAACATCTACACTAATCTTGCTATATTCCTATCTCTAAGAGAAACTATGTTCTAAATAACTTACTTATAGAACAAGGCAAATCCAGATGAGAAGTGCTGAGTGGATGTTTACAGATCCAGAGAAAAATACAAAATGCATTCTCTCTCTCTCTCTCTCTCTCTGATATAGTTCTTAAGTTAATAATATATGTTACTGCTGGGTTAGCTAGATGACATCACTATTTGACACTTGCATCTAGTTCCCAGGCTAAACAGATACCAACATAATTTAACATGTCTCTATGAAAAATACTTATCTCTTAGAAGCTGACAATTCTCTCTTAGAAGCTTGCCAGAAACTGGAAGTCGTAAAACAATTACCTTGGAAACCTGTAATTGTCTCTGTTTCAAACAATAGAAATAATTTCCAGCTGCAGACATTCTGTCTTCTAGTTATGGTAAACACACTCATAAAATTCTTTATTTATTAACTTATTTCATTAGAGTTTTGCAAGTTAACTCTGTATATCCAAATACAAAAACTGGAGACAGAATGAAGGTTGGTATAACAATATGAGCTAACAAAAAAAAAAAAAGAAACACCGAACCAAACAAGGCTAAAAACAAAATACTTTAATATGTAGCTTGAAAATAAAAAGAAATAGTAAGCTCTTTCACAGTCTGATGAAGCAGTGTGTCTACCATGAAAGCGCTTACTATTTCTTTTTATTATCAAGCTACATATTAAAGTATTTTGATTTTAGCCTTGTTTGGTTCTGTATTTCTTATTTTCTTTTTTGTTAACTCTGTATATCACAATTTCTACTATGAAACATTTACATAGGCATAGAGTTTATACACATTTCTGCTCTTTTCCAGCAGGGTACACTGTGGTTACAATCTTGAAGCTCAGTACAGAATATAATAGTTTTCTTGCATTTTTAAGGCAAGCATATAAATCATATTGCTATTCACAAATGACATAGAGTCATTTACAAAATTCTATCTAGCTGGGCTGGCAGTGTCACAGAGCACACATTATGTGGTTTTACAGTCAAGATAATGAAGCTAGCAGCAACAGAGGTATATGCTTGCTTGCTTCAATATGTTTAATATTTGTGACAACAAAATAGAAGAAACATAATTTGTCTTATTTCTGTGATAAGTACTTCAATAATAGAATACATTTGCTTTTCATCACTGTAGCATTGCTGATCATTTATTTACTTTATAATTGATGATATGAGGCAAACTGTACAGAAATATTTGAAAGAGATATTTAACAGGTTTCTCTGCATATGAAAGAAAAACAGTATGTTGCTTTTCAATGATAGATGTGCATGAATTAACAGGTACAGAAAGCAACCAAAGAAGTATGAGGGAAGAGAGGCACTTTTGGTTTTATTGTCCAATGAATATCGAACAAAGAGACACATGACATACTTGAGATGGTGTGACAATAATAATATAATAGAATAGTCCTGATAGGAACATGAGAATGAAAGCACTATGATAAAAATGTGCATGTGTAGGATCGGGATGATGTATGAGCAAAACAATGAAGATTTGTCTACAACAATTGTTTTACTTGAAGTAGAACATGATGATATTGTGGATGAAAGCAGAGTTCAGGTGCTATAAAGAAGTGCACAAGTAGTGGAGAAAGGCAGAAGAAGAACATTAAAAGAAAATACTAAATGGAAAATAGTTAAAAAAGAAAAAGAATGAGAAGGGAAAACACAAAAAACAGCCTGCAGAAGATAAACGATAATTTGCGTGCTGTATTTTTCAATGCAAATTGTTTAAAATGATTTTAAAACAGTTCTTAATATTGACATTATGTGATAACATAAAAAAGGATGCAATATATTTGCTTGATATGATTTTTTATTAATATAGAGAAAACAAAGCATGTCCAAGTAATGTAGAGAAAGGTAGATGGATATCTGGTCCAGAAGATTATAACAGTATAGCAGTACAGATTAAGAATAGCAAAATAAAGGTACAGGGTATTAATAGAGTAGAGGCAGGAAAGGACCTTAGTGGCTGAAATAAGAATAAGGATGGGTCCATTAAGACAAACAGTATTATATGCATCAACTGCTGCTGTCGAAAGAGGATAAATGTGTGCAGAGCTTACAAAGAGTGTGAATGTACATAAAGGCTTTATAATTTGAGGAAACAGAAGGGGAAGAAAAGATCACATTTTAAGAAGTGTCACTAAGTGGTATAATAAATATGATATAATATGAGGATATAAGAAAATAGGAAGTATGCATATAAAAGGCAAATTAAAAACAGAAATTGATTCTGCAATATATTTGTATACTTTACAAGTACTACAAAATGGACCTATGTTGCATGATCTTGGCAGCATGGAATATTTAGGGTGATGGGCTTAAAAAGATTAAAAAGGAAAGTAGCAGAATTGATATAGATGAAGGAAATGCAGGACAGCTGATAGGAAAACATGGAGGCTTGAAAGAATGTAATTCTAAATGGATATCTTGATGAATAACATTCAAGAAAATGTATCAAGATGATTATCTATAGCTGGAACAGAAGATAATTATAAGAGCAGATAGCCCAGTACCAACCTATGAACCTATGAACCTATGTGGATTTAATAAAAATATGAATTTCATCATCAAATCCAGTTCCCCTGCTTCTCCTGGCTCACTCCATTTTACATGAACACTCCTCCTGCCCCTGTCTCACCACCCTCATCCAGCCTTATACGCCCAACTGGGATCTCCATAGTATCGAACAACATCATCTACAAGTGTATAAGCCCAATAAAAATTTTGTTAAACTCCTCTACAGCTACTCAGTGGGAAATGCTTGGAATAATCATCCACTAAGTATTAGACAGATCTCAAACCCAAACTCTTTTAAAACTACTGTAAAGGATGTTCTCCATGTATCTTGGATATGCTCATGCAATGACCCTACAAAATCCACCTCCCCTCCTCTAATTACTACTGCAGCAACCATTTTCTGCATCCTCTCTCTGCCTTTGCTTCATAAAGTCTACTGATAGTGAAGAGTTCTTACTCCACACTGGAAATTGGCTTCATCTCCCATATGATCTTTACTTTTATAGTTTAATGGTCCCTTTTGTCATGCAATACCTGACAATTTTTTTTCTGTATTTCAGCTTATTATTGTACATAGCTCTGCTTACTATTGTACAAAGCTCTGTAGTAAATTATGTTGTTTACTCTGCTTCTTTTTGTACATAGACCTGTACTCTATAATAATCAGTTTACTGACCTTTTAAAGCATGTTTTTTATCATACTCTTAGTAATATTGTAGTTTTATAATTTCTTAGTTTAGTTACTATTTCTGCTATATGACTATTTATGTTATTGTTACTGTTTTGGAGCTTTTCTGCTTGGCCCTCTAATGAAAAAGGGCTATTAGCCTAGTCGGACTAACCTGGTTAACACATGTCAAATATTAAATAAATAGGAACATTTTGTTAGGAAAAGGAGATGGATTAGATTAAAAGGTTTATAAGAAAAAAAATATGCTAGAGAAGAAATATTTTGAAAGTTCTTAATGTCTGACTGGATAAAAGTACAAATAAAGGCATCTACAGAATTGTGATTAAATTTAAATGAAAAATAAAAGATAACTAGACCTATAGCATTAAATATAGCATTAAATAATACATATTAATTATAATTATACAAGAGCAATTAGAAAGATTATATCAGTTATAGTTAATGAGAATATCTATGGAACGAAATGGAAAGAAGTGAAAAAACGCATTTATTAATAAATAAATCATGAACAGTATAGTCAGAGAAATGGATAAGACAGAATCATAATTTGTCACATCTCTAAGATCTCTGATATTATTTCTCTTGAACAGGCTTGGAATGTTATAGAACAGGCAGACAATTAATTTGTTCAATAATGTGCAAATATTCAGAAGTACAAGTTTTGGTAAATTGATGGCTGGGAAATGCGGGTCTATATTACAAGATCGAATGTTTAGGTGATCGAACACCTAAACATTAAACTTGTAATATCAAAAGCAAAAAATGGCGAATGGACAATTTAATGCAGGGAAAGATTTCCCTTGGCCATTCACCAGATTGTCTACTGTAGGGCAATTTCAGACTTGGTGTATTTAGTTAGGGGGGGGTGTGAGGGGCACAGCCTCCCATGTCAGGGGTGCGGTGGGTGAAGTCCCCCACTTAGTTTGGGTGTAACGTTATTTTTTTTATTTTCATGGCCAATGGACGTCTTTCCCTGCACCGTTTGACATTTTTAGGTTCAATATTACAAGTTCTATGTTTAGGTGTTCGATCACCTTGTAATATAGACCCGGGAAATACTATGAAAATAGGGAGGGGTTTAAGACAAAGCTGCCTCATGACCAACTTGATTTTTTGTTTGTTAAGGAATGCTATAGTACAGAAAAGCAACAAGAGGTGAAGAAAGAAAGAATATGGGAAATATAATGGGTTAAATTTAATTTTGCTAGCATGTATGCAGATTATATGATTTTTGTGGGAAAAAAATGGAGGTGTATTAGAAATAAAATATAGTGGGGGTTGAAAGTAAATTAAAGACAAGGGACTGTGTCGCAATAAAAGCATAATTACATGTCTTGGAAAAAGTAGTGTGGGAATTTTCATCCTAGGAGTGGTTTATAGAAAAGGAAATGTGTTCTGTGGGGTTCCCTTCATAATTTCAAAATACTAAAATCACGAATTTCAGTATTTTGAAATTATAACACCGAAGCCTTGAAATCTCAAAACACCAGAAGTGCGAAAATCAAAATCCCGAAGTACGGAAAATTTGAATTAGTGCTTCTGGTGTTGCAGTATGTGAATGGTTAGGTGTTAGTTCAGGTATGTATGTGTGTGTAATTGTGTTGGTTAATGGCTTTAGTGTATGTCAGTGTGTGTTGTGACTGTGATATGTGTGTGCGAGAGACTGTGAAATGTGTGGGTGTGAGTTACCTTTGTGTGCGATTACGGAGTTAGAATATATAAGTAGGGGGATGTGGTCCCTGCTTATATGTGGTCTAGGTTTGTCTGTGTGCTTGTGGGGGGAAGTTGTGTGTATGTTTATGTGTGTGCTCTGTGTGTAGTGTAGACTTGGGATTTTGAGTTTTGCAATTATGGGTTTTTGGGATTTGAAGGTTTCGGCTATGTAATTTCGAAATACAGGATTCGGGATTTTAGTATTTCGAGTTTTCATAGTGAACCCGTTCTGAGAGATTGGCAAGAAATATTTACTGAAGTAAATTAAGTTATTTTAGATAATGAAGTCAAAAATTAATTTGCAAATAAAATATATTTAATTAACAGTATCATTTAGGTATATTGAGTTACTTTGGAGTTATGCAAAAATGGCCTTAATAAAAATAAATATAATCATTACAATTCTTTCTTTTATATGAGGATCTCAACCAATCCCTGTTAAGTTGGAGTGTTTATAGTATGATAAAAAAGGATTATTGAGATTATTTAGCTTTTACCATCATAGAATATGTAATGTTTGATAAAAATTCATTTAATGGGAAAAATAGTAAAGAAAGTAAAGAAAAATGTTGGAGTGAGTTGGATGAACTGGTGATGAGTGTACCCAAAGGTGAGAGAGTGGTGATTAGAGCAGATTTCAATAGGCATGTTGGTGAAGGGAACAGAGGGGATGAGGAAGTGATGGGTAGGTATGGTGTTAAGGAGAGGAATGCAGAAGGGCAGATGGTAGTGGATTTTGCGAAAAGGATGGACATGGCTATGGTGAATACGTATTTTAAGAAGAGGGAGGAACACAGGGTGACAAACAAGAGTGGAGGAAGCTGCACACAGGTGGATTATGTCCTATGTAGGAGGGCCAGCCTGAAAGAGACTGGAGATCGTAAAGTGATGGCTGGGGAAAGTGTAGTTAGATAGCATAGGATGGTGGTCTGTAGGATGACAGTGATCAAGAAGAGGAGGAGGAGTGTGAGGGCAGTGCCAAGGAGCGAATGGTGGAAGTTGAAAAAGGGTAATTGTGAGGTGGAGTTCAGGGAAGAGTTAAGACAGGCACTGGGTGGCAGTGAAGAGTTACCTAACAGCTGGGTAACTATAACAGAGATGGTAAGGGAGACAGCTAGAAAGGCACTTGGTGTGACATCTGGACAGAGGAAGGAGGACAAGGAGACCTGGTCATGAAATGAGTAAGTACAGGGGTGTATACAGAGAAAGAGGTTGGTGAAAAAGAAGTGGGATTGTCAGAGAGATGAAGACAGTAGACAGGAGTATAAGGAGATGAGGCGTATGATGAAGAGTGAAGTGGTGAAGGCTAAGGATAAGGCGTATGGAGAATTGTACAAAAGGTTGGACACTAAAGAGGGAGAAAAAGACCTGTACTGATTGGCTACATAGAGGGACCGAGCTGGGAAAGATATACAACAAGTAAGGGTGATAAAGGATAATGAGGGAAATGTACTTACAAGCGAGGAGAGTGTGTTGAGCAGATGGAAAGAGTACTTTGAGGGGATGATGAATGAAAAGAATTGGAGAGAAGGTTGGATGATGTGGGGATCGTGAATCAGGAAGTGCAACAGATTAGCAAGGAGGAAGTAAGGACAGCTATGAAGAGGTTGAAGAATGGAAAGGCTGCTGGTCCAGATGACATACCTGTGGAAGCATGGAGGTGTTTAGGAGAGATGGCAGTTTAATGAAATCTTGGAAATTTAGAGGATGCCTGATGAGTGAAGAAGTGTCTTAGTACCAATTGTTAAGAATAAGGGTGATGTGCAGAGCTGCAGTAACTACAGAGGGATAACATTGATCAGTCATTCAATGAAGTTATGGGAAAGAGTAGTGGAAGCTAGGTTATGAAGGGGAGCTGATGATTAGTGAGCAGCAGTATAGTCTCATGCTGGGAAGGAGCATTACAGTTGTGATGTTTGCTCTGAGAGTGTTGCAGAGAAGCATAGAGAAGGTCAGAAGGAATTGCATTGTGTCTTTGTGGACTTGGAGAAAGCATATGACAGGGTGCCTACAGAGGAGTTTTGGAACTGTACAAGGAAGTTGGGAGTGGCAGAGAAGTATGTAAGAGTGGTACAGGATATGTATGAGGGTAGTTTGATAGTGGTGAGGTCTACGCTAGGAGTGACAGATGCATTTAAGGTAGGATTACATCAAGGATCAGCTCTGAACTCTTTTTTATTTGCAATGGTGATGGACAAGTTGACAGACAAGATAAGATAGGAGTTCCCGTGGACTATGATGTTTGCGGATGACATTGTGATCTATAGGGAGAGTACGGAACAGGCTGAGGAGACCCTGGAGAGGTGGAGATAAGCCCTAGAGAGGAGGGGAATGAAGGTCAGTAGGACTAAGACAGAATACATGTATGTGAATGAGAGGGAGGATGGAGGATTGGTGAGGATGCAGAGAGTAGAGCTGGCAAAACTGGATGCTTTTAAATATTTGGGATCAACAGTTCAGAGTAATGGTGAGTGAAGAAGGGAGTACAGGCAGGGTGGAGTTGGTGGAGAAGAGTGTCAGGAGTGATTTGTGACAGATGGGTACCACTAAAAGTCAAAGGGAAGGTATACAAGAGGGTAGTAAGACCAGCTATGTTATATGGGCTGGAGATGGTGGCACTGACAAAAAGGCAGAAGTCAGAGCTGGAGGTGGCAGAGTTAAAGATGTTAAGATTTGCATTGGGTGTGACAAGGATGGACAGGATTAGGAATCAGTATATTAGTGGGTCAGCTCAGGTTAGAAGGTTTGGAGATGAAGCCAGAGAGGCAGATTGCATTGGTTTGGACATGTGCTGAGGAGGGATGTTGGGTATATTGGGAAAAAGATGCTAAGGATGGAGCAACCAGCTAAGAGGAAAAGGGGAAGGTCTAAGATAAGGTTTATGGATGTAGTGAGAGAGGACATGCAGGTGGTTGGTGTGACAGAGCAAGATGCAGAGGACAGGAAAAAAATGGAAAGAGATGATCTGCTGTGGTGACCCCAAACGGGAACAGCCAAAAGAAGAAGAAGTAAAGAAAGTAAAATGATTTACAGAAAAAAATAAGAAAGAAAAATGAAAAAATATAGAGAAAGAATGTGAAATGTAATCATATCAAAGAGATTCATTATCCCTTACACTAAGTGTACACCATTATGAAAGAACAATCAACACAAGCTTATTTCACACCTTCTTTCTCCTAATTTTGGATTTCCTCCTGATTTTCTTGCAGCCTTAAATATCAGCGGCGTTCATAAAGGTTACCACAAAGTGTAGACTACATATGCACTTTCTGAGTGACTAGAAAGCACAAAAATTTTGTTAGAGATGTTCTTGAATACAGTTTGTCTGCACTTTGTGTACACTTAGTGTAGGCATTAATGAATCTGGACCCAGGATTATATAATCCAGGCTCCATAACAGAGTGTTACTGTGAGGATTCACCCAACCAAATCATTGAATGTATGTGGCCTAGAAATAAGTGATTGGACTAATTATTTGAAATATTTAATACCCATGTGTGCTAGCTGCCCTCCTGTGCGTGTGTTCTTTAACAGCCAACCACAGACGGCTTACCTATCTCCCCCTCCGGTACTTTTCAACCCTTGCCAAACCTGCTAAATACATCTTTCGGCTTTTCCCCGTTAGTGGTCACCACAGCAGAACTCCAATCCACTCATGATTGGTAATGGAGTTTTACGGTGCCAAGTTGCCAGCCCGATGCCCAACCTTCAAAGAAGGCATGCCCATTCACGCTCGCTCCTACCTGCATGTCTTTAGCGTCATTCGATTCGACTGTGGGGAGAACATGCAGACTCCACACAGAAGGCGCTCCAGCTGAGAATCGAATGGGAGAACTTTTTGCTGTGAGGCGACAACACTAACCGCTGCACCACAGTGGCCTCCTTGCCTAACCCTCTAAATAGGGCAATCCCACTATCTCTTTTTGCCACTAGGTGGTGGCATTTCACCAAGTATAAGCTAGACACTACATTAATCCCTAGGCTTGTTTTTTTTCCTTCTGTCTTGCAAACACTGGTTGTTTCTATGAAATCATACTCCCCATTTATAGCTCCAACATACCCACTCCCTCCTTGAGAAACTAACTACAGTTTAATAATTATCACAGACTACTTCCCTTACCTTTAGGCTAAGTTACCTTCTTGCCCAGTTAGACTCTTGCTGTTACTGATACTTTTTTGCAGTATTCGTTCGGTGCTCTTGCCCACTCCGTTTGCCCCACTGGCTCACTCCAATCCCCTCCCTGCCCTCATTTCCTACCCGCCCGCAGTACGCCTACACTTATATCCCAAATAGCCCCACCCCCTTCTACAACAGCCTATTACCATCCCTCACTTAGGTCCACTCCCACTTCCAAACCATACCCTCCTGCTTACAATCACCTCCTCTGAAAAACTCCAAATACACCATGCACAGCATACTTGCACTACTACTACTACTAACTCTCACTACTCTAACTTAAACCATATCCATACACTCTGACATACCATTAAACACTGCCTTCCACATAACACACACCCACACACACACACAAACACATAACATAGTAGTATGATCCACTCTATTTAACAGTAACTCACTATTCTACATACACAAAACAGCAACCACACTACCTCACACTAAACAAACAGTGTCTAAAAAACACATAGGTTTTGCCCATGCCATCAAACTCACACTATTCCTTAAAAGATGGCTACTAATCTCAGGGGACATACACCCCAACCCAGGTCCATGCAACTGACTTCGTTCAGAGAATTATAAGTCAGATCTACTTATTATCAATCTAAACACAAGAAGCATATCCAACAAACTGCATGACTTACACGCATTTATAGCCCACTACTCCCAAGATATACTAACCATTACTGAGACCTGGCTAAAACCGACCACACAAAATGAAGAAATTCTTCCCCCAGGCTATAACATCCTAAGACAAGACAGTTGTACCAAAAAGGGAAGCGGAATTGCAATCTTATTTAAAAATACACTCAACCTCCAACCTCTAAAAACCCCACTTCCCAAATTTCAGAATGCAGAGACACTAGGCTCCGGTATGTCCCTCAAAAACAAAAAGAGAATCAACATCCTCTGTAGTTACATTCCCCCAGGAAATAACTCACCTATAATAGAAGAGATACTACAATGGGCCACAATCAACCTACCCCAAGAAACCATCCTGCTATCAACATCCTCTGTAGTTATATTCCCCCAGGAAATAACTCACCTATAATAGAAGAGATACTACAATGGGCCGCAATCAACGTACCCCAAGAAACCATCCTGATATCAACATCCTCTGTAATTATATTCTCCCAGGAAATAACTCACCTATAATAGAAGAGATACTACAATGGGCCGCAATCAACCTACCCCAAGAAACCATCCTGATATCAACATCCTCTGTAGTTACATACCACCAGGAAATAACTCACCTATAATAGAAGGGACACTACAATGGGCCACAATCAACCTACCCCAAGAAACCATCCTGCTATCAACATCCTCTGTAGTTATATTCCCCCAGGAAATAACTCACCTATAATAGAAGAGATACTACAATGGGCCGCAATCAACCTACCCCAAGAAACCATCCTGCTATCAACATCCTCTGTAGTTATATTCCCCCAGGAAATAACTCACCTATAATAGAAGAGATACTACAATGGGCCGCAATCAACCTACCCCAAGAAACCATCCTGATATCAACATCCTCTGTAATTATATTCTCCCAGGAAATAACTCACCTATAATAGAAGAGATACTACAATGGGCCGCAATCAACCTACCCCAAGAAACCATCCTGATATCAACATCCTCTGTAGTTACATACCACCAGGAAATAACTCACCTATAATAGAAGGGACACTACAATGGGCCACAATCAACCTACCCCAAGAAACCATCCTGCTATCAACATCCTCTGTAGTTATATTCCCCCAGGAAATAACTCACCTATAATAGAAGAGATACTACAATGGGCCGCAATCAACCTACCCCAAGAAACCATCCTGATATCAACATCCTCTGTAATTATATTCCCCCAGGAAATAACTCACCTATAATAGAAGGGATACTACAATGGGCCGCAATCAACCTACCCCAAGAAACCATCCTGCTATCAACATCCTCTGTAGTTATATTCCTCCAGGAAATAACTCACCTATAATAGAAGGGATACTACAATGGGCCGCAATCAACCTACCCCAAGAAACCATCCTGCTATCAACATCCTCTGTAGTTATATTCCCCCAGGAAATAACTCACCTATAATAGAAGAAATACTACAATGGGCCACAATCATCCTACCCCAGAAACCATGCTGCTATCAACATCCTCTGTAGTTATATTCCCCCAGGAAATAACTCACCTATAATAGAAGAGATACTACAATGGGCCACAATCATCCTACCCCAGAAACCATCCTGCTAGGTGACCTAAACTCAAACCATATTAACCTATTCGGATTCACACAACTAATCCAAGAACCCACCAGAACAGACAAAAAAATCCAATAGAATCAACATTCTAGACTGGACTCTAGTTAATCTCCCCAAAGAAAACTACAATATCGGCTGTTTACCTGATGCACTGAGTGACCACTGCCCCACATTTCTCCTTCGTAAACAGACAAAAATACCCAAACCCATACTGTTCAAGAAAACTAGGGATGAGCATAATGTAAATCCACAAACTCTTAACAGTATGATCCAGCAACATGACTGGAACGCACTAAAAACTCTACCATTAGACCAAGCGGTTGATTTTTTCAATACTGCTTTCATGAATGTACTAAATATACTGACTCCCATCAGGAAACTCAGAACTAAAGGTAATTATGCCCCATGGCTAAACAGGACAACAAAAGCCCTGCTAAAAGCCAGAGACAATGCCTGGAAAAACTGGGAAAAGAATAACACTATCCAAGACAGACAAAAATATCAAGAACTACGAAATAAGGCCAAACCCCAAACAAAACTGTATAAAAAACTACTTCCTATCCATCCAAAACAAGCATTCCAGTAACCCCCAAAAGTTCTGGCAGGCCATCAATACACTCCTAAAACCCAGCAAATCCACAACCCCATCTCCCAACAACAATTCTAACAATGATAGCATAGCTTCCTAATTCAGCCATCACTTTACAGAATCTATCCTCACTTTATCTACCCAACTATCCAACAGTAGCTCTAAAACCACCCCAACTGTAGAACAAACTAACATACCTACCTTTACACTCTCACCTGTACCAACCTCCACTACTCTCTAAACTAAAACCCACCACTCTTGCAGCAGATGGCCTACCCACTAATTTTCTAAAACTAGCTGCAGAGTCACTAGCCTACCCTGTCTCAATTCTTATAAACTGCTCTATACAAGAAACCTATATACTCCAGCTATGGAAAGTGTCATATATTATTCCCCTACACAAAGGCGGTAACTCCTACAAACTATCAAACTACTGACCTATTGCTATCCTATCCCCCCTTTCTAAGCTTCTGGAGAAATGCATTCACACCCAGATAATGCACTTCTTAACCTCACATAACCCCCCCCCCACACACACACACACACAGCATGGTTTCCGGCCAAACCATAGTACAACAACTGCTCTTCTATCCTTTACCAATCAGATTAACCAACTCAGAAACAACAACAACTTCGTATCAGCCATATTCTTAAATCTATCAAAAGCATTTGATATGGTCTCCCATAACCAACTCTTAGACACTCTGATAATCTTGTCCTTCACCTCCTCAACTACCTCATGGTTCAAAAACTATCTCTCTGATAGAAAACAATCAGTTAAATGGCAAGGTACACTATCACCTCTATTACCAACTACTATAGGTGTTCCACAAGTATCAATACTGGGTCTTCTACTATTCACCATTTTCACCAACAAACTACATACTTCCACCCTGCATGCATCTCTTATACAGTACGCAGATGACTCCACCCTAATCTGCTCAGCCCCATCTATAACCACTCTTCAAAAGCTTACCCAAGAATCCTTCTGCTCTGTGGAACAATGGATTACTGTCATCCAACTTATCCTAAACCCCAACAAGACCAAATTACTCCTTTTCACCCCCAATTCACCATCATCTCCAAAAATGGGACCACAATATCTCCCTCCCCCATACTAAGCTACTCAGAGTTGAAATAGATAAGGATCTAAACTTTAATGCCCATATCTCACAAACCATCACAAAGGTATATAAGAAATTAGGAACCTTATATAAACACAAACAGTTCTTATCAGACCAAGCAAGAATTTCCCTAGCCCAAACCCACCTCTTGTCTACCCTAATGTATGCATCACCAATCCTAATTCACATAAGGAAAACAGACCTAAACAAACTAGAGTCATGTTACAATAAAACTGCAATATTCGCAAATAACTCCACTTTTAGAAGTCATCACTGTCTCACCGTAAAGCAACTACAGTGATTAGAACTCCCTCAGCTAATTACTTATCACCAGTTAGTCCTCACCTTCAACATAATAAGGAACCCTCAGAAAACCCCATTGCTAAACCAATTACTAGACCAATATTCAGCAAATCACCCTCTACGCTCATCCAACAAAACCCTGCTCTGCATAACCAAAGCCAATAACACTGCAGGAAAGAATCTTTTCTCTCACACCATTGCTAGGAAATGGAATAACCTCCCCCAAAATATCTCCTCAGCACCATTCATCTCACTCCTCAAGAAGACACTTAAGTCACACCTCTTGAATTCATGGCTCTGTTCTTGCATCACATAAAAGCTTTCCTGCCCTCCTCCAAATCGTCCAACCTCTCATCTCCTCACTGCTTACCTCAGCTAATTTGTATTACTCAAATACTCCCTTTCAGGGACTACTAGCCTATAAACTGTCTCACACTGTGATACACCTGCAGAATAGCATAAATGTTCTTGGTTGCATTCTTTTACCTTTTATGCTTTGTTCTACCAATAGTGACATCCAAGGCTTAATATGTATATACCAGGCTTGCTTAAGTTCAAACTGTGTACAATATATCTCCTTGACCGTATATATGCCACTGTACAGAAATTTCCTGTAATTTTCTTGTTATTTGTTGTATTTGCTGTTATGTTATGGAGCTTTTCTCCCCAGGCCTCTGCTGTAAATGGACCTTGTTCCAGTCTGACTTCCCTGGTAAACAAATGTAAAATAAAAAAAAAAATAAATAAAAAATATAATACAAGATAAAGATGACATATTTTGAAGAAAAACAAAAATAATTGTATGAATAATTAAATATCTTGCATGATATATGCATGGTATGTCTTGGGGGAAAAAAGAAAATATGTTATTAGAAGAAATAAAAAATTTCAAGAAATAATCAAATGGACTGTTTGTGGAGACATTCTACACAAATAACTGATAAAGGGAAATATGAAATACACAAATTTAGTGGAATAATTATGTAAAGAAAAGGATGACATATAGAAGAAATGGCCATACATGTGCCTATAGAACATAAAACATTTTGGGGAGAAATTTTCAAGCATTTGTAAAATGAATTGTTAAGAAAAAAGCAAATTTGGATATGGTGTTCTGTCATAGCCATGGGGATGAAATAGAAGAAAAAACTACATAATACTTATCAGCTTATTATACTTTTTAAGGAAAGAAAGATGTCAAGCACTACTCTATTATGAACACTGAGTGCCAGGTGAAGTGATTTAAAAGATAAAATATTTGATTTGGCAAAAATGTTGAAGAGAATAATACAAAAATGAAAAAGTCAAAGGGCCAGATTCAGGAAGGCTTACACGGAGTTCAAGAGTAGTGTAAGCCTCCGTGTAAGCCTCCCGATTCAGGTACAGCCCAAACCTCCGTGTAAGAGACAGCTAACACGTCTCTTACACGGACTGGGCGTGGAAATGCTCAATACCTCATTTGCAGCTCCAAGATATGCAAATGAGGTATTTGAGCAATCCACGAAGCAGAAACCAGTCCGTGTAACGGATGTGTTAGCTGCAGAAATGTACTCAGCTGACAACTGAATACATTTCTGCAAAATCAAAAACGGAGCTATGTCAGCTCCAAATAAAGGGTGCATATGTGTCATTAAGCATGCCAATGGCCAAATATGTGGCCATTGGCATGAAAAAGTGTTGCAAAAATAAGTTATTTAACTTTTTTTTTTCACAGGATTATTGTGTTTAACTGCAGCGCACACCAGCATAAGCGGGGTGCGCTACCTAAAACTGAAAACCGAAGCTTATAAGCCCACAATTGTGGGATTTATGTATTACATGGAATGTCAATGGAGGGACTTGCAGACTAAAAGCAATATGGCCTCCGTTTAGTGGTTGTCAAGGGGGGGAAGCTCCGTGTAAGATATGTAACTAAGCATTACTAGGCAATCCTATGTAAATGAGGGTTACAATACTGAATCACACTGCCACATAGGTAATGAGCACTTTCTGAGTAGTGTAAGAGTTAGAGAAGGGGGAGGAACAGAGTAAGAGGTAGGTGACATCACGGCGGAGAAGGATAGAAACAAATGTCCCAGATTGGAGGGCAATGTAAGGTAACAGATGACAGACAGACATCAGGGGGGGAGGTGTGTCCCAACAGAACACTAGGAAAGTCAAGAAATTGAGGGTAAACGCTATTCCTACACTCCAAGTTTCTTGATATACGTGTATCTTGTGCGTGCGTGGCGTGTAAGGCAGGTTCAACATGTGGGGCGTGTTGCAAACTGTTTACAACGGTTTCTTGTGGTGTGCACGTGTGTAAGGCAGTGTCTTGGCGCATTTTAGCATGAATCAGCCTAGCTAACACCGTGTAAGGATGTGTGCGCGTGTAACACTGTGTAGGGATGTGTCGCGCGTTTAAGTGACTGTGAGCATGTTTAAGCTGGTGTGCACATTGCTCCCCTCAGGAAACAGAGAGGAAACAGGAAACAACCAAATACAGGGAAACTGCCAGGGAATACTGCTGGAGTTAATTGGTGGAAACAATTACAAGCAGGCAATTACACAGGCAGACTAGAAGCCCAGCCCAGCACTTAAAACACAACAAAGAGCAGTGAAGGCTGTTTCTCACAAGAGATACTGCCAGAAGCTAAGCTATCAGAATTGAAAACTGAAATAAAGCTGAACTCAGAGCAGAAATGCTAGGGGCTGCCATGGCTATTATAATCAGGCATAGGCGAATTGCTGAGGGTGGTGACAATGCAGATGCTGACAGACAACCCAGAGTGAGGAGAAGGAGAAGAGTATACAGGCCCAGGGTCACCTACCATGGGTTACATGAGCTGGAGATAGTAGAGCGCTATAGAGTGGACAGAGAGCTCCTGCAGCAGATTGTTGAGCTGTGCAGGCCACACCTCACACACAGAATCAACAGAGGGGAACCCATCCCAGTGGAAACCAAGGTATGTGTTGGCCTAAGAATACTAGCAACAGGTACCTTCCAGAGACCAACTGGTGATATGATGGGGATATCACAGGCATCAGCCTCCAGGGTACTGCACCAGTTCCTGGATGCCATGTCACCACATGTCAGTGATCATATATATGTCCCTAATGACCGTGAAGTTGTGGCCAGCAATATCGTCTCTTCCAGCAAATAGCGGGATACCCTGAGGTGCTGGGTGCAATAGACTGCACGCACATACGCATCAAAGCACCAGCCGGTGAGCGGGGTAGAGTCTACATTAACCACAAGGGATACCCCTCCATCAACTGCCAGGTCGTGTGTGATGCCCAGGGCATAATAATGAATGTGTGTGCTGGCTGCCCTGGGAGCTACCACGATTCCCACATCTGGCATCTGGCGCAGCTGTACCAATCATTTGCCAATGGGGACTTCCCACATGGACACCTAGTGGGGGATGCAGGTTATGCACTTGAGCCGTGGCTGATGACACCCATCAGAAATGCACACACACCTGAACAGGAACGCCATAATGAGGCACACGCACAAACACGTAATATCATAGGCGTGTGTTTGGGCTGCTCAAGTCATGGTTCCGGTGTCTGGACACATCTGGTGGAGCTTTGCAGTACACACCAACTACATGTACCCAAATGATCATGATATGTGCTATGCTACATAATATGATCCTGGAAACAACTGCAGCAGGACCAGCACAGGGCTGGGCCAAACATCCCCACCATTGCCAAGGCCACCACAGGCAGGGGTGACTCGCAGGACGAACAACCTGACCTTGTCGCAGTAGCCAGAAGGAGGCGTGCCCAGTATGCCCTGGGCTTGGCAAAGAGGCAACACATAGCACATACAGCTTGGTCAGTAGGAACACTGGGACTGATACCCGCTCTGACTCACTCATACAGTAACAGGGATGCCTAACATGACACAACCTGCTTCCAAATGTACAGGGAGTGTAGTATGTGTATCCGACAGAGGTGACCCTGCAGCACCACCTGAGGCATGAATGCCATGTGTTAAGTAATGTAATATCATGTACAATATGCACACCTGAGGACCCCAACTAACATCCATATCCACGCATATGACCCTGTGGAAACAGCTGCACGTCATACAGTGATGTACATGTGCAAAAACATGGAACAAGATACAAAATGAGGGTGTCTAGCAATAAATAGCATGGATAACCACACACCCATGTTTGTACCACAACAAGAAGCAACATGGAATAGCCATGGTCAAAAACAATGGCTAAAACCGACTACTACTATATAGCCTGCTGCAGACCACTGTCCTAATAGCAGGAACTGCCCCAGGCCTATGTCCATAGGTTCATACTAGGCTATCTGCCCTAGGGCATTAATAAGCCTAGGCCAGAGTTTTGTGGCGTCTGCCACCTGCAAGTTGATGGATATGCCCATTATTTTGCTGTGCCTCTGTCAAGCAGTGATACTGAGGTTATCCCTGGGGTATACCTGCAATCTCCCATCCATTGGTCAAGATCTCACTTGAACAAAGCCAGTGAGGTGCTCAGCCCCACATGTACCAGGATGTTGTTCCACAGCATATGGACTCTCTGGGTGATGAATCTGTCCCTCCAGCACATCCTATTAATATCTGTGTTGAGGTTTAGGTCTCCTGCCCTTGTAGTTCTGATGGATGTAGAGGTCTTGAGGTGAAGCATGTTCATAAAGTCTGGGTTGGACATAGCCTTGTATGTCAGGCACAGATCACCTCTGAGCAGTCAGTAAGTGACTGAATACAGCTGGAATTCCTTCAGTCGGGCAGCATAAGAAATATGTTTGAGACCCTTTCACCTCCTGTCGAGGAATTTGTGGGCCCATCCAATCTGAATGGGGCAGTGTATGCAATCATTGGTGTGATGAGTACAGGGAACGATGACCTCCCTTGATCTAGATGTGAATCACTGCATGATGAGGTGGCCAATGTAGAAGGCCTTCCAAACTACCCTGGCAATGTGAGTGTCAAGCAATAGGTCACTGTCAACCTGGGTGCCCAGGTCCCTGATAACCTACGTTGTGCTTAGAGGATTGCCACCTAGATGGGAAGTAGTGGTAACCTTGTTCTTCCTGAAGGGTATGGCTATGCATTGTTTAGTGTTTAATGTAAGGCCATGGCCGTGGCACCAGTTATCTGTGTCTATGAGACCCTTCTGAAGGATGTCTGTGTCAGATGGGTTTCCAGCTATGCTTCCCAGTTTGCAGTCATCTTCAAACTTTGTCAGCCATAATCCTCCTGTGTTTGCTCGTACTTCTGAAAAGTAGATACTGAACAAATGTGGGCCCAGGACTGAGCCCTGTGGGACACCACTTGTGACAGCTCTGGAGTGTGAACTGGCACCAGCAACTTTGACCCTGTGTGTTCCGTCACTTAGCCAATTTGCAACCCATGCTGTGATGTATGGGTTCACAATTAAGCTGGTGATGTTTTCAATGATACCTGAGTGGGGTATTGTGTCAAAAGCCTTTGCCAGGTCAAGGTAGGCTGTGTGGACTGCCTTGCCCATGTCAATGGCCTGGGTGAGTGTTTTGAAAAAGTCAACCAAGTTTAAAAGGCATGATCTGCCCTTGACAAAGCCAAACTGGATTGGATCCAATGTCTGCAAGTCCCCTATGTCTTCATTTAGAATTCCCATTATGATCCTCTCCATAGCTTAGCAGAACAGGCTTGTCAAGCTGATGGGATGGTAGTTTCTGGGGTTGGTGGAGGCACCTCCTTTGTGAAGTGGGTCCACCATTGCTGTATGCCACTCCTTGGGAACATATCCTGAGGTGAGGCTAAGATTAAACAGCTGCCCTAACTGCGGGTGTAATTACTCATTGAGTTCATGGAGCACACAACTGGGGACACCATCTGGTCCCATGGATAAAGTGTTTTCTGCCTTGGATTGAGCAGTTCCCACCCCAGCAGTGGAGATGTTTGGGGGCTACAATCCTCTGGTGTACATACCCCCAGTTGGGGGAGGGAGAAATCTGCACTGAACCTGTCAGTCAGTATGTTGCCAATGTCTGTAGGTGCAGTGATATCAACATTATTCTGAACTAAGTCTGAGCATATCTGGGAGTTTCCTCCCAGGTTTCAAACATAGGTAAAAAAGGCCTCATGATTGTCCCTGGAGTCCTGAGTGGGTTTACTCTCAAAACATGCCTCGGATGATTGTATGGGGGAACCCAGTGTTTTACTCACAATGAGCAGGGGTGCCTTCCCCCTACGGATTACGCTCTATCTTGTAGTAGCTCCTTCCTTGTGTTGTACAGCTTGTTTATGGCTAGGGTCCACCAGACTGGATGCTTGCCTGTGGTACAAAGAGTCATTATTATTTGGGATTGCCTGAACCATGCAGTCCTGGAGGTGCTGGTAGAAGGCATTTCTAAGTGATACAGTGGCTTGGGTAATGGTGTCTGCTGGCCTGGGGGCCTTGAAAGAGACCACACCAGTCCTCAGAAATGTGAAGTCGGCATTTGAGAAGGTCTTCACCGTTTCATTTCCCATCTGGGGTGTGGGTGGGATGTGGACTCCCACTGAGAATAGTCCATGATCTGATCTCACCAATGATGGGTATATGTCTGGTGTTGAACAGTGTGACCCCATGTTCGTGATGATGTGTTCTAGTATGTTGCCTCCACTTGAGGGGATTGGGACCAGTTGTTCCATGGCATTTCAGTGTATGAACTCTTGGAACCTTTGTGTTAGAGTGTTGTGGCATGATTAGTGATCCCAGTCTATATGTGGATAGTTGGAATCACCCAGTAGGATGGTGTTTTGAGATACATTTATCCCCTTCAGTGTTTGCAGGATAGCTGTGTGAGGTACCTGAGTTTGAGCGGGTGGCATGTAACATGCTACAAACTGCAGAGCAGTCTTGCCTACAGTCACTGGCACCTGGATGGTCTCTGATGCATCGTGTGTTGCCACCAACCATGAGGTGAGGGTGTCCTTGATGAATATGGACACCCACCATCCTTCTTGGTGTTGTCGGGATGCTGGTGCCAGAATGCATGATATGAGGTAACACCCGATAGTGCCGGGTGCTGTCAGAAGCTGTGAACCAGGTTTCAGGCACAGCACAGACATCAATGTGCTACATACTGAGAAGGGCATAGAGTGTGTGCAGCTTGAGGTTGAGACCTTGGGCATTGAGCAGCATTACCCTTAGTGTCTTTCCTTTACTGTGTTCTAGGGTGGTAGGTGTAGAATCTGAGTCTTGCATAAAAAAGGCACAATGGGGGTGGCAAGAGCATCATCTGAAATCCGGAAGCCCAGGGGTGACAGGTGCAAGCCGTCCCTTGCAAATCACCGTGGCCTGTCCAGCATGTCATCCCAGGCAGACAGACATTGGACCCCTTAGAATGACACCATAGTCTAAGCAAAATACTACAGCTGATCATCTTGTCTCTGTTTATGTGGCATCATACTTGGTGAAGGTAGGATACTGCCGAAGGTCAGGGTCATACCTGCCTGGCCTACATAATCAGAGGGATCCTCTATGTCTCTTTCCATGTAGTCCAGGGAGGTACATCTCAGGTCGTTCACACCAGCATGGATTATGACTGGGTCAGACCTGTACTTGCAGTTTAGTGACCTGAGTGCTTGCATTATGTGGTGGATTCCAGTGCCCGATAGGCAGCTTACTGTGACCTCCTCTGTACCTGATCTGGTGAGTGGGACATCAGTGTGTCTGACTATGGAGTCACCTATGACAAGTGTGTCCGGCATTGTGTTTGGCCTTAAGGGCTGTGACTGTTTGGCACACCAACTCTGTGGTCAATGTGTTGCATGTGCTGTGCCCTGTGGAGGCAGTTGTGTGAGTGTCTGCTGTGGTGGCCACCGCCATTCTGGTAGACTTCTGATCAGAGCCTCCGAGAGTGTCTCTGTGTGTCTATGTGTATGATCTTAAGTTGTGACAGTGCCATGTGAGACTGGATTAAAGATGTGTGTGTGGTTACCTTCACCCTCTCTCTGGTCTTGCTAGTCCTATGTTGAGAGAGCTCAGCCTCCACTTTGGCTATATAGTTGCATCTCTCACATGTATGTGTGTTTTATGGCAGAAGGAGAGGGTTGTCAGTGTACATGAGGCAACTGTAACAGTGCCTCAATATTCCCAGGTTCACCAGCTGAGCAGGAGAGGACACTAGCAACTGATCCCTAGACATGCTAGAAGGAATAGACAAAACAATGTTGGAATACAGGGAGATATCAAGCCCCCAAGCCACATCATACTGTTTGATTGACAATAGCTACACATACACCGGTGTTTCATAGTGTCATAGTGTACTACTAGGCTATCTGCCCTAGTGCATGTATAAGCCTAGCCATAGTGATGTGGCTATTGCCACCCCTTATAGTGGTAATAAGTGTACAGAATAGATTCTGAATATTGTGCCTCTGACTTAGTAGTGACACATTATGACCCCTTACGTAATTGAATAACATGACTGTGTCTCTGTCTAGTCTGTGCCTCTGTCTCATATGCAGTTGTCCAGATGTCTCCTGAAGAGAGTCAGTGAGGGACTCTGTCAAACATGAACTGGGATACTCTGCTAGAGTGTGAGATGCCTCTGAGTTATGACTCTGTCCCTCCAGCATGTCCTATACATGTATGTGCTGAGGTTCAAATACTCAGCTCTCATGGCTCTGGTGGATTTGGATTGCTTGCAGTGGAGTATGTCCACCAAATCCTGATTGGACATGGTCTTGTATGTCAGGCATAGGTCACCTGTAAGTATGCGGTATGACACTGAACAAAGCTGGACTTCCTCTATTCTGGAAGCATATGACATGTGTTGAAGAACCCTGATCTTCATGGTAGGTACTTTTCGGGTGCAAAGGTGCAAAAGGCAGGATCTGCCCTGTACAAAGCTGAACTAGGTGGGAACAAGGGTCCGTGGGTCAGTAATGTGTCTGTGTAAGAGCTCCATGACTCCTCCCATATCTTTGCAGACAAGGCTGGTTAAGCCTGTGTGGTGGTAGTTGCCATGGTCTGTGGAGGCATCCCCTTGTGGAGTGGGACCACTGTTGCCGTATGCCAGTGTTCAGGTACATATCCTGTAGCAAGACTAAGGTTAAATAGCAGTTGTATATATGGGTCCAGCCCCTTCTGGAGTTCACATAGCATGCAACTGGAGATACCAACAGGTCCCATGGATGCTGTGTACTTGTCTTTGCTGAGTGTGGCTCTCACATGGACATCCAAGATGACAGTGAGGTTACATACAGCAGTGATAACTATCTTGTTTTGGGGGTGAGGGAGGGTAAATCGCACTGAAGCTGTCCCGGAATGTTGCCAATATCTGTCAGGTCACTGGAATATATGTTGTTGTGTACCAACTCTGAGCATATCCGAGGGTTCACAACCAGGTGTCTGACATAACTGAAGAAAGCAGTGTGGTTACCTTCATTGTCTTTGGTGATTTATGTCCCCAAGTTGACCTTGCATGTCTTTATGAGATAATGTAGCTTTCTACTAGTGCTGATCACAGCTGTCTTCCCTTTTGGAGATGTAGCTCTGTCTTGCATTAGTAACCCTCATCTGTCATACAGTTTGTTTATGGCTGGGGTCCACCAGACAGGACACTTTCCCTTTGTGGAGAGGGTCCTGTTTTCAGTTGTGATTGTATGGTCCATGCTGTCTGACATCTAGCTAAGGGAGGTCATTCTGGTTCTGCAGTTATCTTTCATCAGCATTAGAAATGACCACAACAGCCCCTGTGGGTGTACCTCATGCACACACATCCAGCACCTGTAAAGTCCACAACAGTACCTCACCAGGAGTATGACAGAGCTGGAACACATGTAATGTGTAGTCTGATTAAACAGAGTGCAGCTCCACACACTGCCATGCTGTCCACCCAGATGCAAGCTGTGCCTGATGTAGAAAGCCATGTCCAAGCTGGAATCAATGCACATGCTGCACCTTGTACAATCTGAATGGCAGGGAGCTATGCACATGAGGGACCTGAACCCCAGCACTGACATATATAGGACAGGCTGTACTGCATTATCAAAACACAGAAGCCACCCCACACATGAGTAGACTACCAGTACAGGTTGTACATAGAGACACTGGTTGAGTCCCTCAACAGGAATCCTAATGAGTGGATGGGAGATGGGAGGTTTACCCTGGGTATCAATGTTATGTCACAGGTAGACAGAGGCACAGTATACTAAACAAGACATATGACATGTCGAACTAAACTTACAATGTGTTGATGGACAAACACATTCTCCGACTAGCATTAGGTCAAGATACCTCTTGAACACAGCCAGCAAGGTGCTCTGCCTCAAATGGACCAGGATTGTATTCCACAGCATAGGAGTCTCCAGTGATAACTCCATCCCTCCAACATGTCCAACATACATCCCTGCTAAGGTGTAAGTCACCTGCACTAGTGGTTCAGGTGGATCTTCTGAGTCTGAGGTGGAGCATGCCCATTAATCTCTGTTTGGACATGGCCTGCATGTCAGGCACATGTCACCTCTAAGCAGGCGGTATGTGAGTGAATAGAGTGTGAGTGTCGTCAATCTGGCAGCATATGACAGCTGTTGGGGTTCCTTGATCCTTTAGGTGGGGGACAGTCAGGGTGTCTCCAATTGCTGCAGATGTTGTGTGAGATACAGCCAGAATAGGGCATTCGACTCGATCACCGGTCTGATAAGTGAAGAGTACAGGGGAACAATGACCCACTAGATCTGGATGTGAATCCCAGCCTGATCAGGTGGGCAATGTAGAAGGTCTTCCTAGCCACTTTAGCAATGTGAGTCTCAGAAGAATGGCGACTGTTAACCTGGGTCCCCAGGTCCATGATAACCTCCTCTGTGCTTAGAGGATTGCCACCTATATGGTAGCTTGGGGTCACCTTGCTTTTCCTGAAGGGTATGTCTACACATGTTGTGCACTCTGACTTCAGGCCATGGCCCTGGCACCAGCTATCAGTTACTGTGAGTCCCTTCTGAAGGATATCTGTGTGTGATGCACTGTCCACTATGGTGCCCAGTGTGCAGTCATCTGCTAACATTGTCATCCAAAGTCCTCCCATGTTGGCCTGTACTTCTGGGAAGTACATGACAAACAATGGAGGCCAAGGACTGAGCCCTGTGTGACACCACCTGTGACCAGCCTGGAGTCTAACATAGTGCCAGCAACTCTAACCCTGTGGGTCCTGTCCTTAAGCCAGTTTGCAACCCATCTTGTGACATATGGGTTTACATTTCAGTTGTTAGGGTTTTCCACAATACCTGAGTGGGGTATTGTGTTGAAAGTGTTGCAAGGCCAAGGTAGGCTGTATGGACTGCCTTTCCCCAACAATGGCCTAAGTGACCAATTTGAAGATGTCAACCCAGTACAAAAGGCATGATCTGCCCCTGACCAAGCCAAAATGGGATGGGTACAATGTCTGCATGTCCCCTATATCTTTGTTTATGAGCTCAATTATGATCCTCTCCATAGATTTGCAGACTACACTTGTTAAGCTTATGGGGCAGCAATTAACAGGGTCTGTAGAGGCACTGCCTTTGTGCAGATGTGCACAACTGGACCCTAACCAGGCTGTTGTGCACACTATGGAAATGTAAAGCAGTGATAGGACTAAAGGCCAGGATACTGACCACCACAGTGAAAGTACTGAAACACTACACTAGACAGTGCTACAGTGTTAGGTCAGTATGAGCGGATGTTGACAATTGTGTGCAAAGTATCCCATGCAAAACCTGCAGGCACAGTATACTCCCTGTTTTGTTCACACAAAAAGCATTCGGACAGTAACTACACAACATGGCACAGAACACACAACCATAAACTTCAGGTATTTGTTGAAGGTCACACTCATCCACAAATGTGATGGGCTGCAGAGTTCAACATATGTAAAGCCCACACTGGGCATGCTCACACACTTAGATAAATGAGACATCTTTCACACAACATGCCACGGGAAGGCTGAACTGGGCATGCTCACACACTTGGTCCAAATGTTACCCCTAGCAAATGTGAAAACACACCAGAGGATGCTCATCCCCCTTTCTAGACACTGATCATGTAAGCACCCTATAAGTATATTGGAGAAAAGGATTCTCTCAGTAATCCAAATAGCGCGCCGTGCTAATGCGTCCGTCTCTAGTGTCATAACATAGTTAGGTAGGGGTTTGAATCCAGCAGGTGGCAAGTGTGTGTGAAGGGGGGTAAGTGTGTATGAAAGAAACATCCCTTTTGGCAACTGGGAAAACACACCACAGGATGATCATTCCACTTTCTAGACTCTGATGATGTCAGCACCCTATAAGTATATTGGAGAAAAGGATTCTCTCAGTAATCCGAATAGCGTGCTGCACTAATGCGTCTGTCTCTAGTGTCATAACATAGTTAGGTAGGGGTTTGAATCCAGCAGGTGGCAAGTGTGTGTGAAGGGGGATAAGTGTGTGTAAGTGTGTATGAAAGAAACATCCCTTTTGGCAACTGGGAAAACACACCACAGGATGATCATTCCACTTTCTAAACTCTGATGATGTCAGCACCCTATAAGTATATCAGGGGAAAAGAAATCCCCCAGTAATGCGAATAGCTCGCTGTGCTAATGCGTCCGTCTGTAGTGTCTTAACATAGCTAGGTAGGGGTTTGAATCCTGCAAAGGGAATGTATGTGTGTTAGTATGAGTGTGGTTTATGTGTGTGCACTATGCTGGGAGGGTTAACTGCCTTTTGCCAACTGGGAGAACACACTACAGGGTGCACATCCCTCCTCCTACACACAGATGATGTCAGCACCCTCTAAGTACAGCATTAGTAAGGATTTCTCCAACTACTGCAAATAGCACACTCTGCTAATGTGTCTGTTTCTACTGTCATTGCACAGTTAGGTATGGGTTTGAATCTTGCAAATGGAAAGTATGTGTTTTACTGTTGGTGGGGTTAGTGTGTGTGCACAATGATGGGGTGGGATGTGGCTTTTGCCACATGGGGCTATGCACTGCAGGGTGGTCATTACCCTTAACAAGCAGTGATGTTGATAGCACCCTATACAAACAAAACTACAAAACAGAAGGTGGTGGTACTGATAACACATGTAAGGTAACACTTCTTCAAGTAATGTCCAGAAAGCGGAGTAGGATAATCAAACAATTCTTTTATTCTATACAGACAACATGACAACAGACAACTAACTGCCAGTACTCAGTATAGTGTTACATGCTACTGTAACACGCACATGTACCGAATATACCTAGATAGTGTTCTGAAGCCTGAATGTGGCAAGTGTGTGGATGTGGGATGTGTCTGTGTGTGCATTTCCGTATGGGAAACATGTTTGCTGTGGCAATCAGGGTACTACAGTACCTGATGCACATTACATCTTCCAACTGATGAGGTTGCCTGAACCCTGTGAGTACAGGTAGAGAAGGGATGCCAGTAGTAAACAACATAGTGCACTTCTGAAATGTGTACCTGTCATGTATCAACAGCTACTCATGTAGGGTGATAAATAATGGGAATGGCAGGTGAGTGTGTGCATCTGTGTGGGTAGCAGGGTGTGTATAGATGCATGTGTGACAGAACAGATACATGTAGCTGAATCTACATAACAGCACAAGATGCGCATTGCCATAGTCAATGTTAGCATGTGATGGTGTGCAGCTGGTACACTTTGTTAAGTAGTATGGGTGCAGATAACAATTGAGGACATTCATACAGTTACTGCAGCAGGACTGCTGGGATATACACACATTTATACTGCAACAGTCAACAGTTACCAACATGTTACTACTTATACACATCTATGTAGTCACCCTGTGCATCAGCAACGTGTTTACCTTTACCTGCACCGATGTTGTAGTATGCAGGAGGTGGCACAGTGTCATCATATGCACAGGGTGTGGGTTAGGTATGCCCAAGCCGCCACTGGTAACACCAATTGACATGTGTGTGTATGTGTGTTTGTGAGGGGCAGCAGTACAGGGTGGACCGTTGTTGGTGCAGTGTGTGTGTGTATGTGTTTGCCCTAGGTGTTAGGTTTCCAGGTTTCTGCATGTGTGTAAGCACGCACACAGTCCCACATAATGGCTGCCATGTACAGGGTTTTGTGGACAGCCACAGACTGCACCTGTCAGGTCATCCAGATCAGTGTCTGTGGGCACGGACACGGTACCTGTGCCTGGCAGGGGTGCTACGGGCCGTATCCGGTACTAACCCAGACTGGGTACTGTCATCGGAAGCAGGGGTGTGTTGACTGGACACAGTTCCCTGTTGGGACTGTCCAGAGCCACGTGCACGTGGTCTCCTGGGGCGTCTGGATGACAGCACAGACCCAGCATTGCTGGGGCTGGTGCTGGCACTTGAGGCTCGCGAGTGGGCCTGTTGTCGCCCATGCCACTGCCAGCTGGTGCTCTTGCTGGCATCACGCCGCGTCGGCGTCAAACGCACACCATCGCCCTGGCCCATGGACATCTGGTTGTGGAGCAGCTGTTCTATGCCCCACAACGTCTGTCAGCGACATCTGTGAAGTTACGGATAGCATTCGCAACATCATGCATGCCGTCTGTCATGGCTATGCGACATGCTCTCAGCTCCCTCAGACCCTGTCTGGTGTACCTTTCCATACGTGCCTGTGCCTGCATGACAGTTCTAAACATAGTGGAGGTTGACATACCTCCTTGGGCACGTCGGCCAGAGGCAATACGGCCACGGATGCCCCACGAGAACCCATGGGCGACTGTCTGCGTGGTACCATTGGAGGCCTCTGCACATGGCTGCCTTGTGAGGATGCATGTACCACAGGTACCACATTACCCTGATCTATGCCCACTGCTGACTGTCCATCACCTAGGGACAATGGTGACAAAGGATGTAACGGCAGGATGACTGTGCGCATTGACAGGGTTGAAAGCTGTGTACTGTCAATTGGCTGACCAATGGCGGACCCAGACACACCTTCCTGCACCATTACAGACATTTCATCATCATCAGTACCTGGGGCACAAGATTCAGGTTCCCTGCTGCAGGTCACCAGAGCAGCACCAGAACCTACGGGAGGAAAACATGGAACACAGATTACAGTCTCAATACATATTTGAAAGAGATGCACTTCAATACTAATGCACACATTCAGAAATGGACACATGCACTCATGGACACTAACACACATGCACACTTGGGCACAGGCACACTTGCACACATGCACACCCACAGTAAACACACACATCAGTACCGTGTTACACTACTCAATTTACTACCTGTCAATTACAGTTATTGTGAACACAGTCACCAGCATGTCTACTACAGAGTTACACTACTCTTCCTAGTTTTATAAATTGTTTTACAGATAATTTTAAAAGACTCACCAGCATGTATGGCCTGCCTCATTGCTACATGGGAGGGACCTGGAAGTGTGAAGAGAGTAATGTCAGTGGGCACATGTGTGCCATTCATTTTGCACATGATACAGTACAGTAGTACACTAGTTCCCTTATACACATCAGCTGCACATCATGTCTGTATATATATCATGATGACAGATACATACCACATGCACACCTTATGCGTGCATGAAGTAACAGCGTACAGAACAGTCATATGTACATACCAGGAGTTAACTCTAATCTCACCCTTACCTCTCTTCAAGCGTCAACTCAAACTGTACTTCCAAACCCACTCGCTTTGTTCTTCTTGGAGTCTAGGCTAACGTCCCTCTCCCTACCCTCTCTTCACCTTTAACCCCTCATTGTGCATAGAAACTAGCTTCTACCCTGTTTCTTTCACCTTGATGTCCTTCTATGCTCTGACCTACTTCTCCCATCCCTCCCACCTCCTCTTGACTGTCTTCCTTCTTTTCCTCACTTCCCTTCTTGACTCCTGCCTCTTCCATATCATTGTATCTGTCATACTCCTTCTACTTCTCTACCCTTCTGAGCCCTAACTATTATGTATATGGCTTTTGCCTTATTGCATAACCATTATGCTTTAGGTAGGATTGCTTTGAAACCAACGGTACATTGTGTATGACTCTAAACTGTTTGACTTCCTTACATGTATGTTGATTTAATTAACAGGCTGGTGTACAATTCTATTATGTTGGCTGTCTGTAATGACAACTTGTCTGTCTGCCTTTATTACGTTATGTGTGGAGCTTTTCTCCACAGGCCTCTACTGAAAATGAACTTATATCCAGCTAGACTATCTGGGTCAACAAATGTAAAAGTAATAACAATAAATGAATATGGCATCTTACCTGCACGCTCGCTGTCTTGCTGCTGTGTGGATCCAACCTCCATCAGGATGCATGATGGTTGCTGTTGTTCTGGGGCTGGATCCACAACACTTAGCAGTAGCCCCTCCTGTCTGGTGAGGGGGGGATGTGTAGCCACCCCCCCACCTGTGGCAGCCTGTTGCCTGCGGATATCTGCAGCACGCTGGCGGACATTTCTTATCAAATCACTGCAGTGATGTCTCACCTGCTCATATGTCCTATCATGCATGCCAACATCATTTATCCTGCTAACAAGGTTTTGCCACAGTGCAGACCTCTCCTGCTGATTCTGGGTGGTGCGTGAGAACAGGATGGCATAGTCACGCACCAGGCTCTGGTGGATCACGTCATCCTCTGCAGCAGAGTAGGCAGGATTCCGTTTAGGTGCCATGTCTATCTGGAAAGGTACACAAACAGGTTATCAGCATAGTATCTCAACAATACATGGTACACATTCTATACAGGTAGTGTTAACTTCTACTTATTACTGATTGGTTAAAACCTGATTACAGTGTAGCTATCATTCTATGTCATTTGTACTAAGTACTTGGCCTTCAGACCAGTTGTTTTACATTAGGGAGGTTGGTGGCAAGCACTGTGGTGGCAGGACACATATCTTTCATCCATTGAAGTTGGGAACTGCTGATTGTGGGCCCAGTGTACAAGTGTATTACTTCTGGTATGGGCAGTTGGCCTTCAGGCCAGTTATTTAACATTAACGAGGTTTGTGGTCTGCACCCATGTGTGACAATAGGCTGTACTCTGCCATTCATAGCTGGGGACATCTGGTTTCAGGTTTATAGTGCCTGCATATCTGAGCTGTATCTTACTGACATTGCTACACCTTGTTTGTTGTAGCAAACACTACATCAGCCCTCCTGCATCTACCTTTGTTTATATGCTTGTTATCTGTTAGCTTGTTATTTCACTGGTATGCTACATCCACATAGTACACATCTTTGCAACACATCTGTGACTCACTACTGTTATCTGCATTGCTTACTGTACGTACTTCCATGTTACACATGACAGCAAGTGACTGCTTGTCATTGTTGCATTTACTTCATTGTGACACATTGCACTTAGGTTACCTGGCATTTGCTCACTGGCGCTTTTATATCAGTCAGCAGTTGTAGGTAATGTCAGTACACCCTCACTCCCCACTGGACCTTGTTTTCAATCATTAGTGATTACAGAGTTCACAATAGTATTCTAGCATGTCCAGAGGTCAGTTGTCAGTTCCCTCCTCAGTCCAGCTGGTGAGTGTGGTACTCCAGAGACAATGTTAGAACAGATGCATGTACACAGACAACCCCTCCTCCTAACAACAAATTCAAACTCATGTGAGTGATGCAACCATATACCAGACTGGAGGCTAGGCTCTGTCTAGTCAATACCGCCATAACCAGTCACGTGGCAAAGGGGATCACTCACTACACTTCCAGTCTCATGTAGACCTACCACAACAGCGGACCTAACACATGATCACACATGATCATACTTGTAGGCTCAGACCACAGCTCTGCCTATGCAGCAGAGACCTCCTAAGCAGACATCCAGGCAACCACTACCACATGAGCGAACATGTGCAACACATATCACACAAAGCCAATGTGCTGAACACTCACAGCCATTAACAGTTAACAACACACCTCATACACCTGTACTAGGTGCCTCTATCATCAGGCACACTCACATCACGTTCACCAGGCTTAACGAGGTGAGGGTCATGGTGTGCAGCCTGTCAGGCACTATGAACTGCCACATAACACAAACAGTCAGGTAACCCCAAGGCAGGTACAGGTATGACTCAGTCAATGTCCATGCTGCTGTGAATGGCCTGACACATTCCTCCCTGGACTACATGACATGAGACATTACAGAGCTCTCTGAGCACGTAGCCGAGACAGTTTGACCCTGACCTTGAGTAGCATCCTACCCTCACCTAGAACAATGCCACAATATCAAGGCACGATGATCCCTTCCAACAATTGACTGACATACTGGTGTCATTCACAGGTGTGCCAATGCCTGCCATCTTGGGGTGGTATGCTTTGCTAGGGACAGCTTGCACCTGTCACCACAGTCCTATTGACATTTGGCGGAGCCTCCTGCTACACCCATAGTGCCTGTATTAGGCAAGGCTCATAAGGCAAACCCACATCCATTTGTATCACAAAGGATGAGGAAGTAAGAGTGATGCTACTCAACACTGGACGTCTAGACCCAAGGATGCACGCACCCAAAACCCTACCTAGCATTCTGGACATCGATATCTGTGCAGTAACATGAACCTGTTTCAGGTTTCACAGGAGCACACCAGTACTACCACGTTATAGCTGTTACCATTCTTGTCGGCCACAACACTTGAACAAGGGAGGGGAGTATCAGTATTCAATGCAGATTCCCACGCCTCGACATTGGTGGCACAGTACAACATAGGTGTTAGGCCATTGAGTACAGAAGGCGTAGTTGGGGACCTGGGGAAGAAACATGGTAGCGGTCTGTCATTTGTCTACCACATGGCCAACGTGGATTGACAGACATGTTATATAGCCCAGCTAATCATGACTGATTCACATGTATGGCAGGGGAGGTCATTGTGCCTCTGTACTCATCCATCATCAGGCCTATAATTGCGTACAATGCACCTTTTGGGATGTACCTAACCAGACACCTACAGCAACTGGTACAGGACAACAGTACATCATCAAGGGGATGCAATGGCTCACACAGATGTCATATGCTGCCCAGGTAAAGTGAATCCAGCTGGACTCAGTGGCATACTGCCTGTTCAGAGGCAATCTGTGCATGCCATATACAGCCATGTCCTACCTAGCAGTATTGAGCGTGGTGCACCTCTGGCAATCAGAGTCCCATACAGCCACATGCTCAGGGGAGCTGGGCCTCAGCACTGACATACATGGACATGCTGGGGGGCATATTCCTAACCGAGAGGCTCCCTTCACTCTGTAATGAGCTCACACTACTGGTTAGGCAGAGTCCCTCATTGACTCTCTTCCATAGGAATCTGGATGAGTGGATGGAGATCATAGTTGTACCCCAGGTATCACTTCTATGTCGCTGTTAGACAGAGGCAAAGTATACTAAAAAGTCGGACAAGGGCATAGCAGCATAAGATGTGATTGGGTGGCAAAGACAAACACATTCTACTAGGCTTACCAATGCCCTAGGGCAAATAGCCTAGTATGAACCTATGAACTGTTCATTCTCAACTGTTCGAGCTCATTACAGAGTGAAGGGAGCCTCTCAGTTAGGAATTTGCCCTCCAGCATGTCCATGTATGTTCTATTCAGTCGCTTACCGCTTGCTCAGAGGTGACCTTTGCCCAACATACAAGGCCATGTCAAACCCAGATTTGATGAATATGCTTCACCTAAAAACCTAGATCCATCAGAGCCACAAGGGCGGAGACTTAAACCTCGACACGGCTATTAATAGGACATGCTGGAGGGATAGATTCATCACCCAAAGACTCCCTATGCTGTGGAACAAAATCACGGTATATGTGAGGCAGAGCACCTCGCTAGCCTTGTTCAAGAGAAATCTTGACCAATGGATGGGAGATCGCAGATATACCCCAGGGATTACCTCCGTGTCACTGCTCGACAGAGGCACAGCAAAATAATGGGTATGGTTCCCCATACTAAAGGGGTGGCGTAAGCCACAAAGCGATGGGCTAGGCTTGTAAATGCCCTCGGGCAGATAGCCTAGTATGAACCTATGAACATGTGTGTACTGCTATAGTACATCTGCCATATGTTGCATGTGTGTGTGTTGTGGGGATGCACAGGTAATGGCCAGATACTTCTGCACAGGTGACACGTCTGACACATTCTGGGTGTTCATCCATACATACTGGATGTGTGCTGCCATCCAACCCTGTGATGTGGACACACATTACTCAGCCTGGATATACATATCTGAACAACACCACAAGCACAGTACACTACCTTGCTATGTATGCATGTTATTACACAGTTATTCAGTAGTTATGACAGTGATGCTATCCATGCAGCCCACTGGGCCAGTGGAAGCCACAACACACACCGCCAGCACCTTTGCATATGCATACCACAGACATCCCACATACTGCATGTACTGTGCACACAGTTATCTAACCCAGAACAACTGCACACCACTTATTAATCCTGTCCAGTGGACTACAGATACAGGCATATTGTATAACAATAGTAGGAGGCTACTGCAGCACAGGGCAGATTCACATGACGGGAAGGCATCTGTTGTCTGCAGTGTTAAGATGCTTCACATTCACCAAATGCACAGATATTGCCAACATTGTTGCAGACAGTTTAGGTGCAGGTACCCCTATTGTCCTACACACGTGTTATTAGTTATCCCAGATGACTGTAACCTCCCTATCCTCTCACATGTCCAGGTGAGAGCCACCCTCATCATTGCAGAACACATATCATCACTGTTACAAAATGGTATCCCTGGATGTGTGCTACATTCACCCCTGGAGGACATAGCACCACATGACAGACTGATATTAATCCCTGGCCATACTACAGGATATGTACCTGAACAGTGCCATACATACACAGTGGTCCCACACCAATGAGGAGGAACCTCTACTGACCCTGGGAACTACTGCATCATATGCACAACTGGCCTTGTGTTCTAAGCTATGGAAGTGTTAGTTATGGCCCACATGTACAACAATATTACATATGTTTATATTTCATGACTATGTACACACAACCTATCTCATGGACATACCTATAGATAGTGAACTATGATACATTTGGAGGTGTCACAGTATACACAGGATTAACCTGCTACTTTGCATTACCTGTGTTTGTGGCAGCTGTTGGTGTGTCACTGGTGCTGCTTGAAGTTTGCTGCTGCTGCTGCTGCTGGTTTTGCTGCTGGCTGTCTTTATTTCTGTTTTGTTCTGTTTTGTTCTCTCTCTGTCTCTCTCTCTCTTTCTCTGTCGGTTTTGTGCAATGAATGTATTGCATGAGTGTAGTGTGGGTACTCATTGCTTTTGTAGGTATCTGCATAGGTCCATGTGATGGCCTCTGCACCAATTGTAAGGCAGCATTTGCTAATTGCATGCAGCTGGGTGTGTACTGATTGCATGTCTCACTGTGATTTCAGGACACTGCTATAAAAGGGTATGTGAGATAGGCGTTGCCCTTTCAGATTGTAGGCGTGGACCATGCTGGTATGCTGTTGACAGTGTTTTGTGAGTGTGAAGGTTAGTACATCTACCATGCTTCATGCTGTGTTGTAGATTCAGGTTGCTGCATTTATCTTGCCTGTTCCCTATAGTGAGTGTGTATGCATACTGACACCTACAACTATATGTCATATGTATTGCTATATAAATATATATATATATATATCTGTGTACATATACATACTTTCATATATGTACATTAGTTGACATTATTGGGTACAAGCTAACAATTAGCAGGGCTGTTTCTGTTAACACTACACTAGTATGGGAACCCAGTAATTGGGACTATAAAAGTCTGCATGACATGCTTTGGGTAGTAGACATACTATATTGCCTTTATCTTCATTCATACTATTACGTGTTCCACTTATTTAGCACTATATTCCTGTATGAGAGTCATGGCTTAGTGGTAGGTCATACAGACTAGTGTTACAATGGTCTTGTGGTAGGGCCTACTAGTATGCTCATATTCTGCTTTTGAGTTGAGTATAGGGCCTATCAATCAAAGTGCTGGAGGCACCTTTAAGCAGTTAAAGGGCTTAGTAGGTCTCACAGGAGCCAGGCTGTGTTGCAGATTCTGGTTGCTGCATATATCTTCACTATTTCCTGTAGTGAGTGTGTATGGCTACTGAGACCTACAACTATATTTCATATGTATTAATATATATTTATATATATGTATGTGTAGATATACATACCTTCACATATGTACATTACCTTACATTATTATGTACAAGCTAACAGGTAGCAGGGCTGTTTCTGTTCACACTGAACTAGTATGGGAATCCAGTAATTTGGCCATTAAAACTCTACCTGACATGCTTTGGATAGTACATCTCCTATATTGCCTTTATACTGATTCCTACTATTACATGTTATATTTATTTTAGCACTGTGTTCTTGCAAAGCAGGCATGGCTTAGTGGTAGGTCATACAGACTACTGTTACCAAGGTCCTGGGTTTGAGACTGACAGTGGGAATTTTTTTACTTTGCAAACTTTCAAACTGAGTACAGGACTTGTCAATCAAAGTGCTGAGGCCACCTTTAAGCAGTTAGAAGGGTAAGTAGGTCACACAGGGGTCAGGCTGTGTTGCAGATTCAGGTTGCTGCAATTATGTTCACTGTTTCCTGTAGTGAGTGTGTATGGCTACTGAGACCTACGACTATATTTCATATGTATTAATATATATTTATATATATGTATGTGTAGATATACATACCTTCACATATGTACATTACCTTACATTATTATGTACAAGCTAACAGGTAGCAGGGCTGTTTCTGTTCACACTGAACTAGTATGGGAATCCAGTAATTTGGCCATTAAAACCCTACCTGACATGCTTTAGATAGTACATCTCCTATATTGCCTTTATACTGATTCCTACTATTACATGTTATATTTATTTTAGCAGTGTGTTCTTGTAAAGCAGGCATGGCTTAGTGGTAGGTCATACAGACTAATGTTACCAAGGTCCTGGGTTCGAGACTGACAGTGGGAATTTATTTTTCTTAGCAAACTTTCAAACTGAGTACAGGACCTGTCAATCAAAGTGCCATAAAGGCACTTTTAAGCACTTTAAACCAGGTCTGCGCTCGTTTGCGCGGAGCTCACGCATGCGCACTGGCAGTGAGCTCCACTAACACAAGCGCACACCCGCGCTAATTTCTTTGAAAGAAAAGAAAAAGGGGTGACAGGAAAGTGGTGAAAAGGGGTCACAAAGAGGGTAAGACAGTAGGGAAACAAGCATGGGATTTGCAGGAGGGATGTAGGTAAGGCCCATAGATGCCCATGTCTTTGGCAGCAACAGCTGTGCATTTCCATGTATTTTGGTGAGACATTAGAAACCTTTCACCCCTGAGAGAGGTGTCAGGACAACATTAATAGTTGTTGTAGAGCCAATTGTAATTAACTGTTTCAATGTCAAGCAGACATGTGTGCGACATGGACAGCTATGTATGGGGCGTAATTTTTTGTGGGTAGAGAGTGCCCTTTTTTTTAATTTTCAGGTGAGAGTGGTATGTCAGGTGAAGGAAGTCGGTATAGCTGGGGAGGTAGGTTGGGTAGGTTAACAGACAAGACAGACAAGACGCATACAGGGGCGGTGTATGACACACGTGGGGGGGTTACACAATTGACGGGGACGGAGGTTGGGATTTCCAAGATGCATGAGCCCACAGATGGCAACAGTGGAACTGATATCCCCACCCATAGGCAGTTGCCACTGTTCCTTCACAGCCCAGGACGGAGCTGTGCTGGGGGCTGTGTAGGCGGGCAACGGCCGGGGCCGTTAGCTGTGCCACACGAGCCTCGAGCTGGCGTAGGGGCCCAAGAACAGTGTCTTGGATCTCCCTTCGCACCACAGACCGGACACCGTGGAGGGTGAGTGGACGAACCCCTCCGGCCACACTTGCAGAGGGGGGACGGGCCCCATCCCCTGCAGCGCTTCCACCCGAAGGTGGCACAGGGCCACCGGAGGGGGGTCCGGCCTGGGCACTAGTGCCAGGTGCAGTCACCAGCTGAGGTGGGAGAGGTGGGTCCGCTGGGACCTGCCTTCCCAAGCGTTCTAGGTTTGTGAGTAGTTATGTTAGTTTGGGTTAGTGGCATTGTATTCCATTCAGATTAGTTGTAACAGCATGCATTGGTATTCCCATCAAACAAACACCCAGATATTAACACCATTGAACAAGGGGCATATCAATATCACATGCATTATTTGAACAGAAATACACAGTCAAACAACATGCAGGGTTGATTAATGGCAACAGGCCATCAGATTTGCAGGTATGAACAGGGCACATGCACGAACAGACATGCATATATTTTTGAAACGGACAAATGTCCATGATTAATGAAATGTTCACATACCATTATTTAGTGGGTGTTGTTATATGGAATTATAGGGTTGGGCGGAGATAGAAAGTGATGACACATTCATATGTTACACATTGATTTACATTTATAATAGGTACACAATTAAGTTGAGGCTGATGTTTCAAAATAAATTTTATTTGACTGTCAAGCTACACCTGTTACAAATACATCACTATCCTACTTATTTTGAATCTGATCAGATACATCATCCTGCTACACTTTGATGACAGGACAGGGGACAACTATGGCTGTTTAGTCTGTCAGATAATCATTCATTCTATCTGCAAATTGTTTACTGTGATCACCATATACAGCATTTGGCTAGACATTCCAGATTCTGACACACTGAAATCAGTTTGGTATATTAAGTTGTACTTCCCACATGCATTTAGTTCTGTAGAAACACACTGGGGCTAATATATTCCGGGGTTATTACTACTTTATTTATTCATACATGACCCTTTCTGTCAGTCTCACACTTCCTGCAAATTCACAGTTCAGGTTGCTACTTCTAGGCTTTGTTCACATGTTAGACTAGTGGTGATTCAAACACTTTCCAACAGCTTCACTTCTATCATGATTCAGAATTTCAACAGGGGATATATCTCACATGTGACTACCTCAGATTCTGAAGCTGTACTCTTGAGACTACTGCAGGTTACACTATATTTAATTAATGGTGGGACATCTGTATGACAGCACTGTTTAATTCTATCAATTATATTTCCAGTTACACTTGCATGCTGATGAGCTTGTTGCAGCCATACCTGCAGACTTTCAAATCTTGCTTGCACATTATATTACTTTTAATCAATACACTGCAGTGTTCTGATACATGCTACAGTATAATATTTATTTACAAGTACTGGGTGGGGTTACTAACCTGCACGGTGGCGCATCCGCACCAGCCTATGGGCATGCATCTCGCGATTCATAGAGCAGACACCTGCAGCTGTAATACAAAAGAAGTAATATTGGACTACACATCTCCATGGTATCAGCTAGTTGAAATCCTTACATACATAAGTAAAATGTAACTTACTCAGTAGTGGGGCGTTGGGCATATCCCGGGCCTCCTGGATCCATTCGGACAACTGGTCTTGCTTGCGTCGTTTCAAGTCCACATGGTGGTGACGGACCTGCTCACCAGTGCGTGGAATGCCAGTAGCACTGGTCAGATCACGAGCCAACTGGTCCCATGCCTCTGCCCTATATGCTCCCCATGAGACCTGGCCCTGCATGAGTTGGGCCTCGTGATGGTGGACAAGGAGCCAGACCATGTATCTGGACTCCTCAACGCCCAACGCTGTGCTCGAAAGCAACGTCCCTCACCTACTCCACTCATTCTGACTGCAGCTCTGATCTACAATCGTTTCTGCTGTGTATTCCCGCCTATGGGGCTTATATATGCCGATTTTCGCACATTTCTCTGATTGGCCGTTTTGGAATTGTATCTACTTCACTGAAAATGCTTTATCATGCTCCATTCTGGATTTTATCCCATATATATGCTATTTCTGCATTTCTAGGTATTGCTGTCATGGCTTAGTGGTTTAGTACCTTGACTCTAGTGCATGGTATCCTGGGTTCGAATCTGGCAACTGATTTTTGATTTTCCTGACAGAAATGAGTTGAGACCTGTCAATCAAACATGCCAAAAGCACTTTTAAGCACTTAAAACCAGGTCTGCGCTCATTTGCTGAGCTAACGCATGCGCACTGGCAGTTAGCTTGTGGGAGCGCGCAAGCGGTGTGCTGGGATAAACCTTAATTGGCTAGTGACACACATGTTCAGCTAAGCACAGCTAGTTGCAAACAGTTTCACTCTGTTAAACCGATGCCTAGCAACAGGCACGCAGTTTACAGCTTTTTAAACACTACTCAGCTACGGGCACTCCGTCTCACAGCAGCTTACCTATCAGTACATTTCTGACTATTTTTGTTATTGTGTTACTTCAGAATATATGCTCCGTTTCATTCCATTTTACAAAAGGGAATACATTTACATGTGTACAATACTGTCAGGGGGCTTTTTAGTGCTTATTTACAAAAAAAAAAAAAGTTGTTGTGGGGGGCTCGAACCCTGCCTGCCTACTCTTAGGCCGGCAACTCTACCGATAAGCTATTACTTCTTGGCTTACTTTGCATATTTAGTTCTTATATCCTTTTCCACTGATTGCTAACTGTGATTGTGCTAGTAGCACACCCGCGCTGCAGGCGCACACAGTAGCAAACATTTACGGGTTTTAAAAAAAAGGTTTTAATTTAATTTTATTACATCTCTTCACTTTATACAGTGATGGTCTATCGGGGCATGTGTTGTGTAGTGTGTTTATGCACATTTCCATGGCCTCTCTCGTGGCTGTTTACTTTCAGCCATTCTAGTCTTCTGGGGGCGTGTCCGCTTGCAGGGCTTAGCCTACAGACACACCCCCTACTCTCTTACACGGACCGTGTAAGAGTTACTAGTGTGATTCAGCATGCCTTATGCACCTCATGCATATGCATGACATGCTGACATCACACAGTTTCACTGCAGCCTCCGTGTAAGAGTTATAACTCTTACACGGAGGCTTCCTGAATCTGGCCCAAAATGTAAATATGCAAATATTTGAATATATATATATATATATATATATATATATATATATATATATATGTGTATAGTTAATAATTGCTGGTGAGTTTGATGAAAAATACAAAACGTCAAACAAACACATCTGTGATTACCATTTAACACCACCATGAAAATCATCAAAAAAAAGTAATGGTAAATGTAAACCAATAGGTGACATTTGTGATTATCAAAATAAAAACAAAACAAAAAAAATTGCAGGAGAGCTTTGACCCCAACACCCCAGGAATGCATAACCTGAAAGAAACCTTTGAATTATGTAACAGCGATTTTAATGAAGTTTGACTGCTACATAATTCGACCAACTGTACTACCAATGAAATATACCAGGATTTCAGTGTGCAGCTATAAATCTCATTACACATATATATATATATATATATATATATATATATATATATATATATATATATATATATATTTGTATGTCTGTTTAAACAAATGACCTGAATATCGATCTGCATATTGTTAACAGAGAATCGTCAACACTACACAAGTCAACATTCTACTACTTATATGCTGAGTAACAATCTTGGTGCATGTAAAATACAAAAATGTGCAAAAAAGAAAACAAAATAGTCTCTGTCTTACTTCTCCTTGGTTCGCTAGCTTTATTAAGTGACCAAGAGAGATTTTCCTCTTTTAGCCCAGAGGTGACTTTGAAGGCATATTAAGGATTTGTCTATTTCTTTTTGTTCTCCTCTTGCACAACACTGGCATATGACCTATTCTGATTGATCTCCCAGTCCTTCACCAAGGCTCCTGTATCTTCCAGAGACTGGAATGATATCTGTGAATTCCCTTGATGGCAGTAACATTGCCAGATATGATAAAAACACCCTAAAACAGGCTCCCTTCCCTGTCTCCAGAACAATGCCATGGCTTTCCATTTTGTAAACAGCACTGCATTATAATCTGGCACTATATGAATCAGGTGACTTGCCATCCTTAAATTCCTCTCTGATTCCCTGGCCACTTTAATGATCCTCTTGCTTTCATTATAGTCCAGGCATTTTATGATCAAGTGCCTAGGATACATTGTGTTGACTGCCTGGAAATCACTCTATGTGCTGTCTCAGTTGTTGGGGGGGGCATCTACTTTTAACAATAAACACAGCTCTTTATAACCAAATGCAAATGGGACCTTACCTTCAACCCTTTCAGTTACATCTTGAATCCATAGATTCTGCTTCTCAACTTGTTTTCTAGGTCATGCAGTTTGAATTCCAACTGCTAAGCCTGAGCCATGAGTTCAGCTATCTCTTTGGTGTTCAAGGAAACATTCTCCATGTGCTTCCTAATCTTCAGTTCCATGAGATTCTTAAAGTTGCTCCAATTTTCACTGGTGAGAACTCAACACTGACCTTACAGAAGTGACATCCACTTACATGGCTTCCATCAGGGTAGTTAAAGGTTTCAGAAAATGCTTAATGGCTACTACATCATCCACTACATCATTAGATAACAGTCGCCATACACACCTTCAAAATCAGCCACAGATCAGGAAAAGAGAACACCAGTTGACAGGCTATTAAGCCAATAATCAATCCAAATAGTAAATTAGTCACTATGCCATCATAGACAGGTAACAACAACAATTAAAACTTTTTTAAAGAAAAAGTGCAGCTAATTTCCACTGTAAATAGTGGTTTTATTTTGTGGAAGGGAAGAGCAAGGAATTAAGGCATCCACTTCATGCATGTGCCTGGGATCACCACATATTGTGGGTATTTTTCTTTGGTGTCCTCACAAGTGACATACTCTCTGGCTTTTTCACCATGGATAATCCACTATCTGATGTTGGAGACAACTCTGGCAGTTTATAGCAGTGAATATCTGGCATGGTCAGGGTGCACAGTGTCTGTTTTGGATACAAGGGATATAGAATTCAGATCACCTACCAAGCTGATGTACATGGCCTCTCTCTGTGCCTGTGGAATCCACACCAGATACACATCTAGATACTGTAAGACAAGTGAAGGGATCACAGGCTTAGTATGAGGACCCTATAATCTACTTCTGCTCTAGGCCTCACCTGATTTAAAACCAGACCTACTCAAAGAAGTGCAGTCAAGATTATAATAGCTTATGGAAGAATTTGAGACAGTGTAGTCATTATTTCTTTATCTTTCTTCCCAATCAAACCTCAGAGGTTTCCACAGAAGGTCTCTCTAGCTTGCCTACCAGTGTACTGTCAAAAAGCAACAAGATGGAATACATTAGTGTGATTGCTACTCTTTCACTTTCCTCACAATCAGGCATGCTTTCCTCACAATCAGGCATGCATACGGTCGGTTATCATTTGGAAGTAGGGGTAAGGAGGAATGTTATTTGTATATGTCTGACAGCATAATGTTGAAGCATGTTACTCTGGCATTTTGTTCACTCATTTTCACTACAGTCTGACATTGGAGAAGTATGCAAAGAGTATGTCTGTCTTTTTGGGGGTAAGGATGAGAAGACATGCTTTGTATATGTATGACAGCAACAACTTGAAATATATGGTTGTGGCTCTTTCCTCACTTTCATCACAATTTAATATCATAGAGGTGCATAAAAGGTGACTATTTTTGGGGTGGTGGTGTCTCAGAGAATGGCACTATTTTCTATATGTGATTTATATATCCTTGTAACCATTTGTCTTCTCTGTTTTTTTCAAAATATTACTTTTCCAGGTTTGAACATTAGTCGTTGGTCTCAACTTAAGTCTTACTTGAAAAAAAAAAAAGAATTCATTTTCTTTTTTCATCAAAAATTTTGTTCAGGCCATCACTGGATCAAAAAGTTGGAAAAAAACTCTAAAATGTACCTCAAATTTCATAGAGCCACATGGATTCTGGGGGCCTAGCAGCTGCCAGACACATGACTTGATTCAGCTAATTTAGTGCAGTCTTGTCTAGTTACAGTGTATTGAAAGGATAGAGGAAAAAGCTGAAAACTAAGGGCATAGAAATACAAGGAAAAGTTATTCAGATGGCATGGGGAGTCTAATAGAAGAGATAAAGCAAAGAATTATCACCTTGGGCAACACTTAATACCTATTATTATGGATTGCTCTTACAGCTTTAATGTATGTCTACAATGTACTTGATTTCTGCAGTTCAGAGTTTACAGCTTCATATATGTATTTCTAAATAAGAATAAAATGAAAAGAAAATGAAGGCGGTGAGTGGACCAAGAAGTTTAACTTTGTATTATTGAATGACTGCTGAAATTAACATTTAGACAGCAGTATCCTGCTTTACAACTGACATCCATCACAGGACAACAACAGGGCCATGACTTGCAGTGAGTCCATAAAGAAAATGTTAACAAAACCTCCTAGAACAGATTTTGAAAGTTTACAGCCTCCAGCACACAAGAAAGCACTTACTTCATCTCCACTCACACATACAGTAAATCCATCACCTAAGATCACCAGGAAAGCAGGACTAAACCCTAAGGCTAACTAAGTCTGCTTTCACACAGAGAAATGTTTTAGTGATACTTGACTCTATAGTTAGGCATACAGACTCCAACCTCACCAAATTTAATAAGAAGATGGCGTGAGTTGCTTGTTTAGTGCCATGATCTAGGACATCACAAAGGCCATAAGATTCCCTAAGTTAGACAAATATGACTGCAACTTAGGGGTGGACAATGCTGAGGGGAATGACTTGAAGGGCTCTACCCACAGGGAAATGTAAAGAGACATGGTGGAGCTTACTATGCATTGCATTAGATTCAGAAAATACATTTTTCTTAACTGATACTTTTAAATTGGCTTAAGTAGTCAGTGTCATTGTAAGAGGACATAGGATGGACAGCAGACAGACTTCCTATTTCACCAGAGAATGACTTTTTTGCTGTTCCCATAGTGTTTTTTTAGGCAAAAGTCCCCTTACTACACATTCCAACATAAACTCAAACTCACATTCATAAAACACCCTGATGGTAATACAAGATACTAGCAGTCTAAATAGAAAGATATTATGATGCCTTTTTGCAACTTGAACACATTTGTATTTGTGTAATTACTGAAACATGGTTTCAATGAGGTCATACTCTTCACATCTCCAGGCTTGTGGGTAATTGTGGGAGCATCTGTATTTGTCAAAAATACATGTCGCCTCACAGTAAGATGCTGTCTTGTTCGATTCTCAGCTAGAGCATCTTCTGTGTAGAGGCATGCGTGAATGGGCGTACCTTCGTTGAAGGTTGTGCATCAGGGCTGGCAACTCGGCACGTAAAAATCTACTGCCAATCATTAGCAGACCGGAGTTCCGCTGTGGCAACCCCTAACTGGGAAAAGCCAAAAGACACAAACAAACCATAGCCTCATGTCAAATTACTTGCCACCTTAAGATGTAGCTCCTAGAGATCCAAATCACACTTTAACAAATCTAGCTATCAATTCATTGCTAGCTATAGATTCCCAACACTGTCCTCTGTACATCAACAAAATTACCTTAACACCACTGAGGGTTTAAATATTAAATCATATGCCTTCTTGTTAAGTGACTTCAAGTATTCAGGCATTCACTGGCACACTTACAGCATATCAAAGGATAGATTATATGTTAGAAGACCTGTTACTCAATTAACAGATTTTGAAACAGGAATACGAATATTTAAAGGTGACTTTACCAAAGCTCCCCACTATATCTGGAATTCCAAAGATACATAAATGTATTAATGACCCCCCCTGTTGAGACCAATAGTGGACACAAAGGCATCCAAAACATTTCCACTGGCTAAATTGAATACTCAAGTGAAAGGTATCCTGGACAAACATGAGTATATTTACAAAGACTCATGGGACTTTTTTTCCAAGGTGAAGTCTCAGATTTATTCTGAGGACTTGATTTTTGTCACAATAGATGTGCTAGACTTGTTTTCAGTCATTCCTCACAAGGAGGGGGTTGAAATGTTTTATGATTTTCTTTGTGGGAACTCAAATTTCAACCATTCCAAGATACTTACCATTAGGGCTCTGACAGAAGCTGTCCTTGATAACAACTTCTTGGTTTTTGAAAATCAATTGTTTAAGCAGAGAAATGGAGTGGCTATGGGCAGCATGCACCCCAGCTTTTGCCAACATAGTCCTGGCCCAATGGGAGAAGGAAAAAGTGTTTAATTCTGAGTTTGCAAACTGTTAGTGCATGTATGGTAATTTTTTGGATGACATTATTATCTTTTGGAAAGAGTCACTAGATAGACTTGACTGTTTTTTCCAATAATTAATGACAGTATTAGTTTCCTCAAATTTATGATGGAAACCAATAGTGAATGTGTACATTACCTGGATGTGACCGTTTCTAAAAACAGGGACCAAAAGAAATTTGAAAGTTCTATTTATAGGAAACCAACATACTCAAATTCCTTACTCTACTTTACTAGTGGACACCTTCTCCACCAAAAAAAGTCCCTAGTCAAGGGACAGTATGTTAGGTTAGCACACATGGTCAGCAGTGAGGTCATCTTTTCCAAGGAATGTGATGTATTAAGGACTATGCTGGAAAAGAGGGGATATCCCAGCACCTTATTGGATCAAACAATAAGAGACGTTAAATACAAAAGGAAAGAAGGTATTTTTGCACCACTTTTAGAATGTATTGACAACATACCTAGGGGTGAAATAGGAAATGTAATTGAGACTTCTAATACCAAAAGGTTTCAAAGAGCCTTTCTTATACCCTATAATCTCAGCTTTTATGATGTAAGTCCCATTATTAGACACAACTAGAACATTTTCAGAGTGGACCTTGACCTATTTCAGAAAACAAGGATTAACCCACCATTGTTTATGAAAAGGACATGTGTTTTAAGTCTTTACTTGAAAAAAGTGACAGAGGGGCAACGGATGGTGGGTGTGATGCAAACGTGTGGACGTTGTCCACAGTGCAGGTACATTTTAAAAGGAATAGAAGTCAGAATTGGAACTTGGGAATTAGTAAAAATATAGCACAAGTTTCACTGTTATAGCTCTGGTATAGTTTATTTAGCGGCCTGTCAGGAATGTTTGAATTTTTATATAGGAAAAACAAAGGATATGTTCAGGAAAATAATATACCAACATCAGTACGACATATCCAGAGGGGATGACAAGAATGCACTAGCGAGGCACATTCAGAAATTCCCCTCACACAGTTTTAAATTCACAGCGGTTGATAATGTGGATATGGGACCAAGAGGGGGACCTGCAGACATGTACTTGGAATATAAAGAGTTAAGACAGCAAATAAAGCACAATGCAGGTACCCCCCCCCCCCCAGGCCTCAATGAAGCCATATCCATTAGTAGTGTACTGAAACTGAAATCAGAATTGTTTTTGTAAAAAAGAAAAAAATTGTGCAGTATTATTATGAATGGGTTTATTGAGATTTTTATATAAGATGCAAAGTATTTCTAACCTATAAATGCACATTATGTGTTCATTGTGTTTTATAAAGAAGGGGATGCAATATTTCTTAAAAATTGGGAAAGGTAGTTTTTAACTATGGACATGTGACTGAGTTTTAATGTATAAAAAGTGCATGATTTTGAAATTATGTTATTCTGATGAAGTCAGAGTTACCACTGATGAAAGCACTAAATCCTTGTACATTAAAGTGTTCCTGAAGGGTTGCATCTGTCATCTTTTTGTTTTATTCTAAGTTTGGTGTTCATCAATAGTTTTGCCATTCATTATCCATTGAGTTACAAACTGGATATCCAACAGATCCCATATGGTGAAAGATACTGGTACCCACTCTGATTATAAAATTTTACCTAGTGGGGCAACACAGCATTAAGGGTTAGTCCTTTCCCCTTCATCATTCATTTTGCAGATATCCAAGTCAACATCTTGGAAACATGGTTGACAAAGTTTGCTGATGACTAAAAACTACAGACTGTTATCTGCTAATTCACTGATAGTAAACAGCTCCTGCAAGGGCTGGAATATGCTCATACCCAGTGTACTGGACAAGCACTGAAAATGGTCAACAGCTGAAAGCTAAAAACAGTATAGTGTAGTAGCATTTGTCAAGAAAACTACTGTTATCTGTTTCATTATAAATTGTACTCCTCTACACACAGATAGGTTCCCTTCATATGAATGAACTTTCAAAAGTTCAACATTCATATCGCCGAGACCATATGATCGAACTTTTGAAAGTTCGAACATGTATAGCAGAGATCCCTATACAGCGCGGAACCAGGAGATTTCCCTTTTCTGCACTGTAGTGCGATCTCAGAGTAGGAATATATAAGTAGCATGGGGTGTGGGGGGTGCAAGGGTCCTTGCCCCCCTGCTAAATGCAGTTATTGAAGTGTTTTTGTGTGTTTTACATTGTTTAGCATATGTTCGACATTTCAAACTGTCAATCATATGGTGTCGGTCATATGAAAGTCGGCGATTTATAATGTCGAACATCTGAAGTAGACCCACACAGATATAGTCATAAGAGAATCTTGCTTTCCTTCTGTCATCATGTTTCCGAAGTATTCAGGAAGACCTTCTGTCTGACTCAAGCTCAAGATCGAAAGATATGATCATACTGCACTGCTCTTTCCTTAGCAGATCCATCGTCAAATGCCATTTCACTTTTGTTATAGACAAATCTATGCATATTACTCAACTGCAAAAGCCCCAAAGATTTCTAAGCAAGAACATTTAATGCCTTAAATCTTTCAACTATCCCTATAGTTTAGCATAGTTATGGTCGAAAGACTCTCCGTATACTCAGTAAGTTACAGGCTACTCCTAGGTGGCCCTTGTCTCTCTCTCTCTCTCTCTCTCTTTTCTCTGTCTGTTTGAGCCATTTAAGAACCAATTGGATTTCATTTCTTATTTCTTTTCAAAAGTAATGAGTCAACAAACATCCACACTCAGGACCTACATCTTCACCAATAAATAAACAAAACTCATTGGAGGGACAGGTTCCCAATTCACTGTATTCCCAGTCTACTGATACTGGACACCTTACAACTGCTGGTTTAAGTTCTCCAAAAATTTTCAGTTTCTGATGTTGTGATAGGAAAGGACACCATTCCTAAGTCAGGGTACAATTAGAGTTCATGAAACTGATATTGTTTCAGTGGTTGATGTTAGCTAAGAGTTCTCTTCTCAACACCCACAATGTGTCCAGAATTGCATTTTTTGTAATTCATACAGGGTTATATGTATTGGCAACATATATAAGTACAAACATAAATTATTTGCTACTATGTTTAAGAGAAAAGTGGATAGAGTTCTAGGAGTAGGCTACATAGCCGAAAGAGAGATAGGTTCCTGCTGACAGATGTGGTTTGCAGGTAGTGAGGAGCATTTTGTTCTCAAAATGAACTGGACTAGCAATGATGTATGTTCAATAAATCTAGCATGGCTTTGCTTTGTTCTGCTTTGTATATTTGTCTACTAGGAGTAGTTGGGTGTAAGTGAGTGTTCAGTTCAAACCAATTAGATTGTTTTAGAGTTAAGCAATGATAGTTTTTGTTTGAAGAGTTAGTAGCAAATTTTGCTATTTTATTGTAGCACTGCTTTAATTTATTTGGATGGAAATTTGAAAGTTAAGCAGTAATGGAGAGCCACATGGTAAAGAGGGGGACAGCAGTGTAGAGGCCAGGACTTTCCTGGATGATTCAGTTAAATATTTTTTGTTCTACAGAGTGCTTCTGATTTTTTGTGAGTTGTTTTTATAACCCATGCCACGTGTAAGTCAAATTTAAGGATATCATCAATTCTCATACATAGTAGTTTGGTATTGGGGGATCTCCTCTATAAGGGTGTTATCAGAGGCTGTTATTGAGAATTTTTTGGATTGAGTAGAAGTGTGAGTTAATGAAGCAGCTTTCAACCCATTATATGCATATTGTATTGTATGAATTATGCCTGATATTTGGTGGAGTGTAGGTTGCTGGTAAATATATTGAAAAGCAGTGGCCCCAGTATGGAACCTTGGGGAACACCTGTTTTGATGGGTAGGAAGTGTGACATCCCTCCTCTGGGCCAGTGATCAAGGAGTCTCAATCCTCAACACTGACATTGGAGAGGGACATTCACTTGGAACAAAAATAGATACACACAGTATTTCCAGATGTAGCTCTGTGCACTAAGCACAATTTACCTTCAAACCACATAGGGAACACACTTGGTCCAGGGGCTGGGTTTCTCTCTTTCTCTCTCCAGGCCTCCAATAAGAATTGCCACTGGCACAGCTGTAGAGGTGAGTCATCATCCAAGTGTTCCATAACAAGTCCTCCTCCTCCACCACCCTCTCTGTGAAACCAGTGCTCTGTGCCCCTGCTGCAAGTAGCTGACACACACACACACACACACACACACACACACACACACACACACACACACACACACACACACACACACATATATACACTCTTTGAGATTTGATTTTCACACACACACACACACACACACACACACACACACACACACACACACACACACACACACACACACACCTGGGAAAAGTTGGCACAGATTTAATAGCTATGCCCCCTCTGCCCAGACTATAAGGTAAGTACTATCACCAGAACACCCCAAAGCTGGCTACTTTAAAGATGTTACAAGGGTACCCAATTATACTGAGTGAAATTAATACTAATACAAATGGTTGTGTTTGAGCAATGCACAAGACTTTCAGGAGAAGCCACAATGTCAAGAAATAAATATAAGTACTCTCAAAGGTTAAGATAGTCTCTAAAAGACCAGCCACAATGAAAAGTTTAAATATGTTTAATAATAAATAAAAAAGAGCATGAAAATACTAAATATCTATTTACAATAAACACCAGAGTTTCAATCACAGGAAATATTAAAAAAAAAAAAAACACAGATGGATAAATTCATACAGATACCAAAAAATAGTACTTAACTAATCTCACTATATTTTCCTGACTGAGCTAAATAATTAGTATTATCTCATTACTTACTAAAGCAAGGCAATAAAAAGTGGGTGGGTGATCCTTCTTTGTCAGATTTCCAGACTGCTCTGAGACTTTTGTCTCATCTAGCATTAAATCATCATTTCAGGGCTGGATTACAGAATGACATCACATACATCTGGTCATCTGACTGTGGTTCCCACACTAAACCCTTTGCTAGAAACTGAACCAGAATTTGCACATATGTGTTTCCATACACACAGATAGGGTTTTGCTGAGATTTGTTATAACATCTGGAAGCTATAACACCATTTCAAAACTTCCACCCCTCCAGGGTAGCAATTAGTTTACCCCTAAGGATAATACAGTAGGATTCCAAGTCCTGGTTTCACAGCTATTTCGTTTCTGGCTTCAATTAGAACTGTAAGATACAATCTTTATGGCCTAAACCCGGTAATTTAATTTCAGACTATTTTTCAAAGTTAGCTGGACTGAAATTAACTTCTTCTCTTTCAGTATCCTCTGTTACAACATATTTATTTTAACAGCTACAATAGAGTCTGACATACAGGAGCATTTATGTCCTGTTCATCAGGACCCACTGTTAGTACATTTTTAGCACAAGCAGCTTTACAAATACATTTTCAACACAAGCATCTGTACAAACCAGTTTGATATATAAGTAACATATAATTCTAAACAAAACTCCGGCTAGCTATGCTGGCATATGTTACACATCCACTGCCGTACTTCTCATGGTGTAGCTGGCACTACCTCACATCATCACAGGAAGGATGAGAAGAAATTAGTATAGTTAACAGACTGGAGTCTATTATAAAGGTACCTGGAGAACCAGTTGGAGGAGGCATTTGATAAACCAAGTGAAGAGAGATGTTTTTAGAATTATGCTATGAGAATTGGTATCAAAGACCTTGGCCAGATCCAGTAACATGTCAGGAACCAGTTGGGCTTTGTCTCTGGCTTGGTTAATAGTGTTGATGAAGTTTAGGAGAGCTGTTGTAGTGCTATATCCTGGTCTGAAACTATAGGGGTAAGGAGGTCGTTTGCTATTAAAAGATTATGAACACATTTTAAAGGATTTTTGAAAGAGGGGACAGAACAGCATTGAGTCTAAAGTTGGCTTTATCATTGGAGTTAGTTCTCTTGTGAACTGGGATGAAATTAGTTATTTTCCATGTGGCTGGGACATTTGATTCCTGAATAAATCGATTAATGTGAATAGGCTCAGGAAAGAAAATAAAAATGAGCTGCCTGCTATTTTTAGGAAATCACTAGGAATTCCAAACAAAGCTAGTGTACTCAGTTTAATTCATCTGAGATATTTCTTGAATACAATGGTGGATACTAGTTGAAAGGAGAAAGAATGAGTCTTAATGGAATTGGGAGGTGAGACTGAGTTGGATGCGCTCAGTTTATAAGAGGAGGTTGATTTGTTTTGAGTTTGGTTGTGAACCAGTTTAGCAATGCTACCAATAAAGGGATCATTGAAAATGTAAGTTGTTTCTTCCGGTGAACAGTGGGGATTGAGGTTTGGTTGTCTGTTTGAGCCAGGGTACAGTATTTTAGATAGGGTGGCTAGAATTGTCTAAAGTTTTTATAGCATCTATTCTGCAAATTGGAATAATAATGTTTATTGTCTTGTTTGATCTGACATTTGGCTTTATTTGACATGTATATGAATTGTTGAAGATTGTTTTATATTTTATTATTGGGCCATGCCTTCCAGGCTTTATCTTTATTCCTCAGTAATTTCCTGGTGGTAGGAGTGAGCCAAGGAGCAAGGTTGTTTTCCACTTTTTTAAGTATAACGGGGCCATGCTGTTTAATTATTCCAAAATTATCTTATTAAAATAGAAAAAAACATCATCTAGTGGCAAGATTTTTAGTATGTTCCAATTGTGAGATTGTTAAATAGTTCTGAGTGAAAGTCATTTATGTTTTGAGAGGTTTTACGTGTATGTTCCCTGGGAGAAGTATGGCACTCTCTTGTGGCATATATGGCCATTTGGTCACTAAGTATTCTTGCTAAGGTGCTGTAGGAGCTTACTTTGTTAGGGTGACTTGTTAATAACAAGTACATGGTGGTAGTTCTACCATCTTTCAGGTTGTTTCTGGTAGGATCAATGATAGGTTGGGAGAAATTATATGAGTTTATACTAGACGTTGTTATCTTGGAGGTGAGACTTGACCAGTCAATGTTAGCATCCTGAAGTATAACTGTTTCTGTATGTACCTTTGGGATAGCAGGATAGGATATCTTCCAATATGCTGATATTGTCTCCAGGTGGGATATAAAGGACTGCCACATACATTGTTTTATGTGTGTTTAGTTTTAGGTTACCTAGAAGAGGCTCGGCATTGAGGAAGGAGGATACAGGAGATGGGAAAGGTGAGAGGCTTATGTTACAGTGGTACATTATTGCTACTCCTCCTGTCTTTTGTTTAATCTACCAGCTCCAAGGATGCTAAAACAAGGGGGGGGGGGTAGTTCTGTGTTATTAATATTAGGGTTAAGCCAAAATTTTGGTGTTGCTAATACTTCAGTAGGGTGATATTTTATCCATGTGTGTAGTTCTGGAATTTTGTTTACAATGTTACTGAGATTCATACAGAACAGATTTTTTTTTTTTTTGCTATTTTTATTTTGTCATTAAAGGAGTTTAGGCTTTCAGGCAGTGCTGCTTTATTATTTGTGAAGTCACTTGGTGCCAGAGAGAGTCCAGGGTTGGGGAGAATGTCACCAGCCAGTAATAGATTCAGTAGTATACTTACTGTATGTGAATGTGTTGTTTTAGTTTTTCTGGAACAGCTGGTGATAGCACCTTTGAACCCTTTTTGGAGGTACAGAGTATTTTAGTTTAATTAGGTTTTTGTAGAGACTTTTATATAAATGGGCACCTATACTAAACAGGATGGATAAAAAGGTTACATTGTAACCATGTGTCTTTGGTAATAGGTACATAGGAGTTGTATTTGGTAATATTTAGAGCAGGTTAATAATATGAGTATGAGTGTGGTCATAGTGAGACATTGTATCATGGTGGAGAGTGGAGAGTTTAGCATATGGGGCATTTTAAAGGAAGGCATATTTAGATAGTGACGAGTAGAGTACTGGTATTGTCAGTTATAGTAATAAGGAGATAGTATATGCTGTTATTGGTTGGTTAGGTTTTGGTGGAAGGACGTTGTTGATTGGTAGTATTGTTTTGTGGGTGGTCAATGTATTAGTCATTTCTAGTAATTTGGTGTTGTAAGTGGCATATCCTTTTCAGATGCACTGTGATACCCTTTAAAAATATTTGTTTTTTTTCTTTATATTTTCGCACTTCCTCTGTTACTTCTTTTACCAGGCAGCTCAAAGTTCCTTCGTCTACATATTGTTTTTCATAAATCAGTTGTATTAATGAACACAGATTTTTATCTGAAGCATTTGGCAGTTTTTATTGTGAAAGTAATTTCCTTTCATCTAATTACTCTTTTAATCTTTCTAATTATCTTCAATCTAGTTGCAAAAGCTGTCTGCTTATGTGCCCCCCACACATTTCATTTCCTCAAGATATGAAATCCAACAGAACCAAAAGACAATCATAAAGCCTCTGTCCAAGCTAGTCAAAATTATATATGCATAATGCTGTTTTGAAACTAGGAACAAAAGCAAGTAGCTTGAAAAATGGTTTTGTGGATCCATATAATCCATAGAGTACCAATGAATTGGAGTTGTCTGCAGTCTTCATCTATGTATAATTATACCAATCCACAGTTGTTTGCATATGTTTTGCTGTGCATTGCAGAAATTCAACCTTCATAGCAAGACCAGGATGACTGGTGTCTCTCCTGCAGAGAATAGATGAAAACCAAGTGATAACACAAAGTAGTACTGCTGCTCATAGGATTACTTAGAATTTCATAATTATGTTTTTTTTTCACTTTCGATCATCTGAGCATGTTTCACTGTACTTGGTTTTAAATGTCTGTACCTGTCATCTGTGGATTATGATGTCTTGGATAGCAATGTTCAAGCTGCAATGGTTATGTTGTAAGTTACATGTCTGAACTGAATTAAAGTTCTGGAAGATCTGATAGCAGGAAAGAGGCTTGTCTGGTGCAACAGTATTGAATTGTATCATGTACATATAAGTTTGGGTTGGACAGACTGCAGTAAAATATATACTAAAGTAAGAAATGTGAGGATATTTTAATCTATTTGATTTGTGTTTAAACTGTAATTTTTCCATGGGAGAGGTAATTAATATACTAAATTAATATACAGTTATCAGATCTGTACTAAAATTATGGAGACACCCTCACTCCAAACTGTTATTTTATGCAAGAGAAGCTTTGACATTTGACTTCAAAATGAATGGTTGAACCAATATAGATATCTCCTAACCTACTACGGCTCTCATATAGAGTATATATAACTGCTAAGTGTCAAGAAACACAAATGTTGGTAGAAGTAAGTAACTACACAATAGAGGGCCAAATATTCCACTGTTACAGGCAGTGTTTAATTTTCCCTAATCTTATTTTAGTATAAACAGCAGACCATGCTTAGACAAAAGAAAATATGTTTATTAAACCTACTGTTTTGTATGTCTTGTGTTTGGAGACTTTCACTTTTCTTAGCCTTTTCTTTCCATATCCCTGTACATGTCACTTTCACAGTTTTGTCTGATGAGTCTTGTCACTGCGAAGGGCCATTATTCAGGCAGCAATCAGGGTTATGCATTTTGCCCTATATGCCATTGCATTGTGACAGTGTATGGTGCTCCCTCATTTCAAGCTTCACAGACACACGTTTTTGTGCATGTCCAGCACCTGAAATATCATGTAAATGCCCTGCCTTTTGGGGACACATACTTGTCACTTACACTCAACCTCGTCCAGATGTCAGACTTGTAGTTAACAAAGCTGCCATTGCTCCCCCTAGACAGGCAAGTTGTCACTGACCACTCAGTACCATCATCCACACTGGCTAATGCCAGGCCATCTGAGCCTCAGCCAGGGCTTCATTTCCCTGCGAAGTGCAGCTTGCATGTGTGTGGGGAGCTTCAGCAAAGCTGAAATAACAGTGGAAACCTCATAAAGCTTAAACCCCTGGAAACATTTTGAGAATGCATTTATAAGTAAAAAGTATCTAACTCTAGAACATGATTAAAAATGTCAATGTTTAAACTTTACTTAATGTAGTTTCAAAGATGCCTCATTAATAACTCACCATTGATCATGGTAAAGCATAAATGTTTAAGGCGATAAGTCATTTATCTATTAATCACTATCCATTTGCACGCACAGTTATCATGACTATATAGTTATGGAATAATGTTTCCTTCTACAATGTTGGTATTTCTGATTACTTAACAGATTCTTGCAACATACACTGGAATTTCCAAGTAAGTTTATATGTGATTGGATCATTCTGAAGTAACAGTGTATAGTCATGTATATATATTTGATATTATGCAGTTCACAACAGAACTTAACAGAATAAAGAACATGCACCATATAATGAAGATTGGATGTATAAATGAATATTTTACATTTCTGTTTTTAATAATATATATGCATTTGCTATATCATGCAGTCATATAACCTCATTTTAAATAAAACTAGATCTGTTGATGAACGTTGTTTCCTGTCAAAAATGCACTTGTTTACACATCATGCCCTGTTTTAGCATTTCTAAATGAACAGCTGGTTTCTGCTTACAGTATTTTGTCAAACCTTGATTCAGAGGAAGGGTGTATAACATTAAATGTGTTTTTGTATAATCTCCATAGTTTACATCGGAGTGGCAGTTTTATTTTCTAAGAAAAAATATTTACTTTCAGTATGCAGCAGTGGCACTATACTCCAGTGTTGCTGTTTAAACCACTTAATATACATTTTAGTGAGAGAACACTACTGACTTTCTTTGTGGTATCCATTCATTTATCCATTCATTATCTGTTTACTGACTTAATCCATTTCAGAGTCAAGGAGAAATGTTTTAAATATTGCTCTTACAATTTAGAAAGTTGATAGAATAGAACAAGGCAGCCCAACATGGCTAAAATACATTCATTTATTTAAATACAGGTGGTAAGCGCTTTTGTGCAGGTACACTGCACTTCATCAGATCATAAGATAAAATAAAACCAAACAGCAAGCATTCAAATAAAAAAATCAATTAAAAACCTTGCTTAACATTGTAACGTACTCTTGACATAATACACTTTATCTAGCACAACTACAGAGCCACCTTTGTCAGCCGGGCGAATTTGCATAGCCACATTAGTTTTTAACTCTAAAAGTGCTTTCCTCTCATCAGTATCTAGATTACAAAACTTTTTACAACTCATATCTTCAGTTAAAAGATCTTTTTCACATAATTTAATAAAAGACTCTAAAGACGGAGGAAGTACAGGAGAAAAAACACTAGCTTTCTTATAAATAACCCTTTCGCAAACATTACTATATGTTGCATTACTATAGATTTTGTTCAACATGACATTCCTCACAAAGCAATGTATATCCATAACAATGTCACTGAAACCAGAGGGGCCAGAAGGCATAAATGACAGGCCTCTCTCCAAAAGTCTAAATTGTGCAGCAGCTAATGCATATCCTCATAAATTAACTACTAATGAGTCCCTATTTATCTCAACGACTTTGGGTAAAATTTCTTTCCTTTTATTCTGTTTGGTTTTATTTTATCTTATATCTGATGAAGTGCAGTGTACCTACATGAAAGCACTTACCACCTGTATTTTAATAAATTAATGTTTTTTAGCAGTGTTTGGCTGCCTTATTCTATTTTATTGATTTGTTTCTGCTTTTGGTAAAAGGCAGCCTTTATCCACTTGGTTGGTTTTTCACTGGAAAGTTGATAGAATAACAGGTTTTGCATTAGCATGAATTTTCTGAAGGATAGTATGTTTGAAAATCAGATGTCTGCCATTATTTCCTGACATCAGTCCTCAGTGATTTGTCAGTGATTAGGACCAAAAATATGAGTCACAAATCTGGACATTCTGAGAAAATCTGGACAATTGAAAGCTATGGCCAGGACTATGGGTACCTCTTATGGAGTGGCACATTTTTCTGAGGTATTCAGAGCAACAAATTGCACCCATGTTACGATTAGGGCTCTTTCTGGTCCACAGGTGGAGTGGTACTGCAATAGGAAGGGATACCATTCCATCAGTTGTGAGGTAGTGTGTGATACACGGGGGTGCATCATCAATGTTTCTGCCCAGCGTCCTGGCAGTACACATGATTCCCATATCTGGCACACTAGCTCCCCCTCCTGCCTCTTCCTGCATGGTGGGATGTCCAGTGGTCATCTTTTTGATAAGTGGAAAAATATTTTTATATTGTATTTAAGTAGTTATTCATGGTAAAATGTTTTTTCTGAATATTAAATCAGTTTCCTTTGTCCCTCACCCCTTTTATCTCTCTCTCTCTTTTTCTTTTTTCTTGTTTTTCAGATGATGCTATATATACACTGGGGCCATGGCTCATGATACTGGTGAGAAATCCAAATGGTACTGCAGAAGATACCTATAACATATCCGTGTCCTAGACTTGTATTGCCATTGAGAGAGGCCTCGCCCCCTGAAGAGTCATTAGATGAGTCTGGAGTGCCCTTCAGTGGGACATAGGTACTGCATGCAAGATGGTTAATGCATGTTACATTCTGCATAACATGATCATGTGCCAGTCTGGTGGCGAAGTGTCACTGCAGCTCCAGTTTTCTCTCCCACTATGACTAATGTTGAGTAGCCACAGCAGCAGCAGTAAGAGGCCCCTTGGGGTAGGCTTGTGTATGACATAGGGCTGCGCTGATAAAGAGGTACCTTCTAGTACAGAACTATAGACCATGACATTCAGGTTAATATTTCTTTTACTATAAAAGACACATAGAGTATAGCTAATACATGTAGTGATATCTGACGGCCATTGAGGGCTATTATTGTTTGTAGAAGTCATGCCTGAGTACTCGCTGACTCCGTTTCAGTTATGTTGTAAGGCATTATGTAATTAGTTATTACCTTTATAACTGTTTTGCAAAATACATTCGGCTAAAGTGATGTACATAAGTATGCATGTACTGAATGTCCTCATTTGGTGTAATTAATAAAAACTGTTATTGCAATATCTGATGTGTTTATGAACTGCGTTTGATTGAAAACGTATCATATTGTTTTTTAAGATTCATGCCTCCCTGCTTCCTACCATTGTAATGTATTCATATCATTTTTCATTCATCATTGGCATGTCAGAAATCCCCCAGTACAGACACATGTATGTTAAGCCAAGAAAAAAATCCTTACCATGGCAATATTTCACAATTTAATGACTACATTGCTGCCATGTATGGACAACCACTAATTGAAACCAATGGATTTATTTTTCTCAGTGATCACTAATCATTTCCACTGCTGCTTTACTGAGTTCCCACTTCCAGATGACAGCTGTACAGCATTCTTTAATAGCCATCGTAAAATGCATATGTTATTTGTAAAAGCAACATTTCTTACATTTAACTCACTACTTTTCATGTTTCTAAGTGCTTCTAACTGAATTATGTTTTAATTATTATTATTTTCTTACTTTAAGAAGTCTGCGGTTTCCTAAGACATTTACTGCTTAACTGGAATAATTGCAAGTTAATATGGCAACATTCAGCTTTTCCACATGAATTCAGGTCTTTTTAAACATGTTGTATCCAAATTAGAGTCTTTTACATTTATCTCTATGAACTGCAGTAATTCACGAAAGTGTACGCCCACTTTTGGTCATAAATCACTCTGGGATGCTCATGAATGTGGATTCAGACTCCTGTGAACAATCTGTGGAGAGCTGCAAAGTCTGCAGCTGTCTGCAGCACATCTAAGCCTTCACTAGCATGCAACAGGAATGAGTGGATATGCTCAGCTATGCTGAAATGCTGTCCTGGAAGGTGCCTGTGCCTCAACCATTTGTTTTCTTGGTTTGGAAGTGTTAATAAAAATTGCTTATTAACCACATAGGTAGATGCATTTATGCAACCCCCAATATATATATATATATATATATATATATATATATATATATATATATATATATATATATATATTCTTAATGCTTCAATGAAGAAAGGTATAACATTCAGGTGTTATACTCCCAAAAAGATAGCTAAGCCAAGGTACACAAACATTGGCAATTTTAACTATTAATGTAATGGAAATTTGTATTGCATGTTTTTATAAAAAATACAAGTCAAATTGGAATGTATTCCTTTAAAAAAGCATGTCTGTGACAAAACCTTTCGGTTAACCCAAACTTGCAGTAGTAACAGTACCTTCTGTAATGCCCATGGTGGTTATCTGAGTTTGGGTAAGGTAGTGTCCCACCACAGAGGGAGTGGTTCTAAAACCTTGAACCACATTACTACTCATATTTTCTTCAATCTGGTACTGGCACTTCTAGCCATGGCAGCATCTGTTAAAGCATGAGGCCACATTCCAAGCTGGTCAGTTAAAGAGACCAAAATAATGCCCTACCTTTTGAAGGAGTAATATCGGGATAAGATCAAGGCATGCACTAGGGGTAGTGAATGGAAAAAATCAATATCTGGCAAGAATTGGTTGAATGCCCAGAAACCTTGAGAAGGATTACTCATTCCAGCCAGTAGTGCCATCACAAGTACGATGACCTGAAGACATGTAGGCTGTACCAGCTGGCTGAATGACTGGATTAGGTAAAGGCAAAAAGGCCACAGTTCTATAGTAAGAATAAAATTATTTTTGGGGGGTGGAGCAGGGTAGGACTATTTAGCATAGGCAAATAATATAATGACATTGCATACCTGCAGAAATGTATCTGTAAGGTTAGTATAATAGCTGAAAATAAAACATGCACGTATCTGTGCACAGAACTGCATCAGCAAAGAAATATTGAATGCTTATGTTACAACTAGAAATGTAAGGTATATATCATTAAAATACAAAAATAGTCCACGGACTCCTTGTACCAGCAAGCAACCACGAACGTTGTCTTAACGCAATTTTATTAGTTTACAAGCGTTTTCGCCACACAACAGTGTGGCTTCTTCAGAGAAAAAGTAATTAACAATGTAAAATAATGCACACCTCTTTTATATAACACAGAAGGGAAATGACATCACAAAAGGTAAAAGAGCTCATTAAGCTCATGAATTAGTAATACATGTCTATACAGATTATGTATGAAAAACAAATTAAATGTAAAAAATGTATGATAAAGATACTCAGACTATTAGTCATACTTCAACCTAAATAAGTAAAAACTCTAAAGTAGTAGAAATACTTTCAAAAAAACAGGAACATAAAATAATATTTGAAACAACTTTAAAAAAGTTTCTTAATGTGAAAATGTTTGTCCCTATTAAAAAAGACATTAAATGAATCAGAATCACAACAAAATAATTAAAATAATTACAGTAATGTGAAGTCGGTACTTTATCGACACACATTAAATTTAAAATAAAATAAAAAATGAAAATACCAAAACATAAAGTGAATAATGGTTAATTTACAATTAAACAATACATAGTAAATGCATGACAGTACACTACCTCAAATAGCTCCTCATTCTGAGTACTGCAGAGATATTACAGTTTTTATTTAAACCCGGGTAGCAAAATGCGTCCATGCGCAATTGCCACTCTAGTTCACGTAGTTCTAAGAGCAATGATGTAGGGCCCCCACGGATGTTACTGTTTACTTGGTCAATGGCCATAAATGAAAAAGAGTGCCCGGGGTGATTATCTATGTGTTTTGCTAATGCGTTGACATCAGTGTTCTTCTTAATAGCGTACATATGCTCGTAGACACGGTCACGTAGTCTACGGTCAGTCTTCCCTAGATAGAACGATGGGCAACATTCACAAAAAGCCACATATACTACGGATCTGCTCTCACAATTAAGTGGGAATTGGATTGTGTACTTCTTATCCCTTATTGTGTAAGTCTGACCAGCCCTCATTTTATGGCACCAATTACAGAGACCACATGGGTACATACCTGTTCGTCTATTAAAAATTTTTTTAGAAATGTCCCTTTGTAAGAGTTCTTTGAGATTGTTGTTTCTTTTAAAGACGAAATTGGGAAAAAGTCCCAATTTTTCTGTAAGTCCTGGGCTTTCCAAAATGAATTGCCAGTTCTTCCTTATTAATGAGGTAATAGTCCTAGAATTAAGACTATAGGTGTTAACGTAGCTGGTTGAAAAATCACGTCCGTTGCTGTTACTGATGATATCACATTGTAAGGGGGTGTTACCAGAGGGTGACTCTAAACCCTCATTAGGACCAAGGTCAGATAAAGATTGGCCCTGAAGAATGGGTTTATAAAACCCATTCACTCTTTTAGCTATAACCTCTGACATAATTTCATCCACTAAATATCTAGGGTAGCCCCTATTGAGGAACATGTTACCCAACAAATCACATTCATTCTGAAAGGCAGCAAAGTTACTGCACATTCTACCTGCCCTAACCATTTGCCCCTTCACAATAGATCTCTTTTGTTTGAAGGGGTGATGGCTTGAAAAGTGCAGGAAAGAATTGCAGTATGTCGGTTTTCTGTAAACACTAGATGTATAAGTGTTCACATCTTTCCTTAACTTCACATCAAGGTAGTCTATTTCACATACCGAAAACTTGATGTGAATTTCAGGAATTCTGTTGTACCATTTAAGAATTGTACAAATTGGGTAGCTTCCATGTTACTACCCCGGAAAAGGATGAAAATATCGTCAAGGTATCTTGTGTAGAATTGTAGAAACGCATCTGGTCTACAGGCGAAAAGGAAATTCTTTTCCCAGTATCCCATGAAAAAGTTGGCCACGGAGGCTCCATGAGGAGCCCATCGCCACACCTTTTTCTGTAAAAAGTATTTCTTGTCGAATAGAAAATAATTGGATGACAAAACCACATCCAAAATTTCTGTGACGAGGTCAACTTCCATTTTTGGTGCTCCAAAATCTGTGAGTAGAAGGGCTATCCATTCCAAAGCTTCCTGGTGTGGAATAGAAGTGTATAAGTCCACAACGTCGATGGTGAGAAAGTTATTCTCATCATCAAACGGTATGTTGTTAAGGTTACCCAGGAAGGTCCAGGAATCTTTGCATACTCCCCGAAGGTTCTTCAGATATTTAGAGAAAATCTTGTCCACTAGTTTAGCGCTAGGATACGTCATGGATGATCTACCGTCAACTAACGCCCGCATGGGCGGATTGTTGACATCCTTATGGACCTTGGGTATGCCAAACATTACTGGAATTTTTGGCAACGTGATGTCTATATAGTTGTAGGTATCGAGATCAATCTTGCCTCCTAGAAACAAGTCACGGAAGAGCCCTCTCATCATGTTATGAGTCCGGTGTATTTCATTAAGGGAAGCTGGAGAATAAGCTGGTGAACCCAATACATCAAGCATTTTCTCATTATACCTAGAATTGTCCATGATCACTAAGCCCCCTCCCTTGTCAGGTTTAACTAATCTGACTGGGTAATGACAAAGTTCCTCCAAAAGTGAAGCTTGCTCTTTAGTAATGTTATATCTTAAGGATTCAGTGTAACTCTGGCGGTCCTTAAATGAGTGTCTAATATCAGCCTCACAAACTCTCTCAAAGAGCTGCAGAGAGGGGTGGATAGGAGGATTGAACACACTAGGTAGTCTTAAAGTGTCATGAGACGGGACAGAATCATTATTAAAGAGTAACTTAAAATTTAACTTTCGAACAAAGCATTTTAGCTCTATGATCTCCTTTGAGATGTCACCCATTTTACTAGGGACAAAAGTGTAACCAAGAGCGAGTAGCTCAACAAGTTCTTCCCTCAATTGAAGTTCTGTAAAATTGTAAATAGTGAAATCTCCTTTTTGATTTAGAATAATTCTTGGTGCCTCATGTTGGTCGTGAGGACTGGTGGCACTAATCATGTTATTGTTGTTTACACCCCTAAGTCAGTACAATGGGGGGAACAATAATCAACAGTAGTAAGGCTAGAGAATATCAGTTCCTGTTCTGTCTCTTGTTGTAATGTTGCCGGTAATTGCGTTTAACTAAAAAACTGTTGTTGCTTTTATTACTGTTGTCCTTATTGTTTTGAATGCTTTTGTTACCTGTGTTGTTATTCTTAAGCCCTTTGATTCTGTCACTACGTCTAGGTCCTACCTCTTCCTCACCTAGGTAGTCCTCGTCAAAGTGGGGTTCATCCAAATCAGGATTAGGTGTAGGGTCAAGTTGTTCCTGTCTAGTCCTAGCGGTAGACTTCTGAGGGTCCACAACCTGTAGTTTGGGATATGCACTATTGTCCTGGTAGGCCAACCTATCCCTAACTATCTTTTTATTTTTATTTAGTTTTAACTTAACTAGCAATGTGTTAATACTTGACAAGGTACGGTCATAATCGAACCTGTACCTTGCAAAGTTAAGGTCTGCTTTGATCTCTTTGTCTAAATCATCGATTTCCTTCAATAAAACACAAACATACTGGTTGTAATGTTTAACAATCAGTTCCAATAGTTACAGCGGGTATAAACTACAAAGAAGGGTGCCCTTCTAGGGACGGTGTAGCCCATTCGGACTTGTTTACTGGGACTGCACAATCCTTACAGCGGACAGTCTCAGCTGGTAACACCGTACCTATTTTAGGGCATACTGACAACGTAAATGCACCATTCGTTTTTTACGAATGGATGGCTAATACAGATAACTTTCAATTTACTCAGCCTAAACAAAATATAACAGGACAGCATGACATTGCTCCAAGTAATGAGTTATTGTCAAACAAATTGAAAATCTTTGACAGTAAAATTCTCAAGTTGAAAAAACTGCAGCTTGAGATAGGGTACTTTAATCAATGTATCCAAGAGAAATTGGTCCCGAAGGGCCTACGGAGTAATTTTTCTCCTTCTGGTTTAATCAATGATAGAAACTTCCTTGTGGACTTGAAGGACTTATTTCAACAACAAGGCTTGCAACTGTTGGAACTGATTGTTAAACATTACAACCAGTATGTTTGTGTTTTATTGAAGGAAATCGATGATTTAGACAAAGAGATCAAAGCAGACCTTAACTTTGCAAGGTACAGGTTCGATTATGACCGTACCTTGTCAAGTATTAACACATTGCTAGTTAAGTTAAAACTAAATAAAAATAAAAAGTTAGGGATAGGTTGGCCTACCAGGACAACAGTGCATATCCCAAACTACAGGTTGTGGACCCTCAGAAGTCTACCGCTAGGACTAGACAGGAACAACTTGACCCTACACCTAATCCTGATTTGGATGAACCCCACTTTGACGAGGACTACCTAGGTGAGGAAGAGGTAGGACCTAGACGTAGTGACAGAATCAAAGGGCTTAAGAATAACAACACAGGTAACAAAAGCATTCAAAACAATAAGGACAACAGTAATAAAAGCAACAACAGTTTTTTAGGCAAACGCAATTACCGGCAACATTACAACAAGAGACAGAACAGGAACTGATATTCTCTAGCCTTACTACTGTTGATAATTGTTCCCCCCATTGTACTGACTTAGGGGGTGTAAACAACAATAACATGATTAGTGCCACCAGTCCTCACGACCAACATGAGGCACCAAGAATTATTCTAAATCAAAAAGGAGATTTCACTATTTACAATTTTACAGAACTTCAATTGAGGGAAGAACTTGTTGAGCTACTCGCTCTTGGTTACACTTTTGTCCCTAGTAAAATGGGTGACATCTCAAAGGAGATCATAGAGCTAAAATGCTTCGTTCGAAAGTTAAATTTTAAGTTACTCTTTAATAATGATTCTGTCCCGTCTCATGACACTTTAAGACTACCTAGTGTGTTCAATCCCCCTATCCACCCCTCTCTGCAGCTCTTTGAGAGAGTTTGTGAGGCTGATATTAGACACTCATTTAAGGACCGCCAGAGTTACACTGAATCCTTAAGATATAACATTACTAAAGAGCAAGCTTCACTTTTGGAGGAACTTTGTCATTACCCAGTCAGATTAGTTAAACCTGACAAGGGAGGGGGCTTAGTGATCATGGACAATTCTAGGTATAATGAGAAAATGCTTGATGTATTGGGTTCACCAGCTTATTCTCCAGCTTCCCTTAATGAAATACACCGGACTCATAACATGATGAGAGGGCTCTTCCATGACTTGTTTCTAGGAGGCAAGATTGATCTCGATACCTACAACTATATAGACATCACGTTGCCAAAAATTCCAGTAATGTTTGGCATACCCAAGGTCCATAAGGATGTCAACAATCCGCCCATGCGGGCGTTAGTTGAAGGTAGATCATCCATGACGTATCCTAGCGCTAAACTAGTGGACAAGATTTTCTCTAAATATCTGAAGAACCTTCGGGGAGTATGCAAAGATTCCTGGACCTTCCTGGGTAACCTTAACAACATACCGTTTGATGATGAGAATAACTTTCTCACCATCGACGTTGTGGACTTATACACTTCTATTCCACACCAGGAAGCTTTGGAATGGATAGCCCTTCTACTCACAGATTTTGGAGCACCAAAAATGGAAGTTGACCTCGTCACAGAAATTTTGGATGTGGTTTTGTCATCCAATTATTTTCTATTCGACAAGAAATACTTTTTACAGAAAAAAGGTGTGGCGATGGGCTCCCCTTGCGGAGCCTCCGTGGCCAACTTTTTCATGGGATACTGGGAAAAGAATTTCCTTTTCTCGTCTGTAGACCAGATGCGGTTTCTACAATTCTACACAAGATACCTTGACGATATTTTCATCCTTTTCCGGGGTAGTAACATGGAAGCTACCCAATTTGTACAATTCTTAAATGGTACAACAGAATTCCTGAAATTCACATCGAAGTTTTCGGTATGTGAAATAGACTACCTTGATGTGAAGTTAAGGAAAGATGTGAACACTTATACATCTAGTGTTTACAGAAAACCGACATACTGCAATTCTTTCCTGCACTTTTCAAGCCATCACCCCTTCAAACAAAAGAGATCTATTGTGAAGGGGCAAATGGTTAGGGCAGGTAGAATGTGCAGTAACTTTGCTGCCTTTCAGAATGAATGTGATTTGTTGGGTAACATGTTCCTCAATAGGGGCTACCCTAGATATTTAGTGGATGAAATTATGTCAGAGGTTATAGCTAAAAGAGTGAATGGGTTTTATAAACCCATTCTTCAGGGCCAATCTTTATCTGACCTTGGTCCTAATGAGGGTTTAGAGTCACCCTCTGGTAACACCCCCTTACAGTGTGATATCATCAGTAACAGCAACGGACGTGATTTTTCAACCAGCTACGTTAACACCTATAGTCTTAATTCTAGAACTATTACCTCATTAATAAGGAAGAACTGGCAATTCATTTTGGGAAGTCCAGGACTTACAGAAAAATTGGGACTTTTTCCCAATTTCGTCTTTAAAAGAAACAACAATCTCAAAGAACTCTTACAAAGAGACATTTCTAAAAAAATTTTTAATAGACGAACAGGTATGTACCCATGTGGTCTCTGTAATTGGTGCCATAAAATGAGGGCTGGTCAGACTTACACAATAAGGGATAAGAAGTACACAATCCAATTCCCACTTAATTGTGAGAGCAGATCCGTAGTATATGTGGCTTTTTGTGAATGTTGCCCATCGTTCTGTCTAGGGAAGACCGACCGTAGACTACGTGACCGTGTCTACGAGCATATGTACGCTATTAAGAAGAACACTGATGTCAACGCATTAGCAAAACACATAGATAATCACCCCGGGCACTCTTTTTCATTTATGGCCATTGACCAAGTAAACAGTAACATCCGTGGGGGCCCTACATCATTGCTCTTAGAACTACGTGAACTAGAGTGGCAATTGCGCATGGACGCATTTTGCTACCCGGGTTTAAATGAAAACTGTAATATCTCTGCAGTACTCAGAATGAGGAGCTATTTGAGGTAGTGCACTGTCGTGCATTTACTATGTATTGTTTAATTGTAAATTAACCATTATTCACTTTATGTTTTGGTATTTTCATTTTTTATTTTATTTTAAATTTAATGTGTGTCGATAAAGTACCGACTTCACATTACTGTAATTATTTTAATTATTTTGTTGTGATTCTGATTCATTTAATGTCTTTTTTAATAGGGACATACATTTTCACATTAAGAAACTTTTTTAAAGTTGTTTCAAATATTATTTTATGTTCCTGTTTTTTCGAAAGTATTTCTACTACTTTAGAGTTTTTACTTATTTAGGTTGAAGTATGACTAATAGTCTGAGTATCTTTATAATACATTTTTTACATTTAATTTGTTTTTCATACATAATCTGTATAGACATGTATTACTAATTCATGAGCTTAATGAGCTCTTTTACCTTTTGTGATGTCATTTCCCTTCTGTGTTATATAAAAGAGGTGTGCATTATTTTACATTGTTAATTACTTTTTCTCTGAAGAAGCCACACTGTTGTGTGGCGAAAACGCTTGTAAACTAATAAAATTGCGTTAACACAACGTTCGTGGTTGCTTGCTGGTACAAGGAGTCCGTGGACTATTTTTGTATTTCCAACAGTTTTGTATAACCTGGCTTATATATCATTAAAATAATAGTCTGCATATATACATATATATGAGCGTGTGTGTGTGTGTGTGTGTGTGTGTGTGTGTGTGTGTGTGTGTGTGTGTGAAAAACCACAGGTATACATCTGCATAAGTACTCTACATTTTTTTAGACAGAAAGAAAAAAGTTTGTATTTCCATATTTTCATTTAATATTGCAACACCTTAGGTAGTACTTAAATTACATGCATTACATTACATCAATTTATGCTGGCCAGGAATAATTTCATAGTATATTAACTGTATAAGAGAGTCCTTTCTTAGAATTTTAAGTATTTGTACAAGATGGCTAAAGTCAGTCAGGCACCATACCCTAGTCAGACTGGAGGTTGGTGCAAGGGTGGAGGGGTTGCTGTACTGCTGAAGTGAATGTACAGCACATATGTTACTGAGAAATAACAAATATTATTAACTCTGTATTACTTCTGCATATATTTTTTAGTCATGACCTTATACACTCCGGAACATCTTGGCAGATGAAAACTCCCATAACTTGCTATATTGTTCTGTGTTTCTGTACATTCATACTGAAACAAATTCAGAAACTGTTACATGGAAAGGATAAATGTTAAAAAAAAAAAATTCCACCAAAACAATCCACTTTGGTTAGTGACAGAGAAGGAAAGATTAGCAAAGCATGAGAATTCAGATAGTATTGCAAATTTGAGCAAATACATGGGTAATCAAATAATGCAATGAATGCAGGGGCTTAGAAACAATAATGGTATAGTGGTAGGTAAGTGACAACAATGTAAAATACAAGTAAAAGAGAATTGTCTTATTTCTTTTCTATACAGCTGAGGTGGAAGTCTCCTATAACAGGAGACAGCAGGAGTGGCAGCTGGACTGGCTGACTGAGTGCCCGGTAAGCCTGCATAAATTAGTATATAGTAATTCTGTCTTTAACAGATATCAGTAATATCTATATGGGAAATAATATGGCAAGACTGTTGCACTGGGGATTGTGCAAACATTATGACATTGAAGTGGCTAAAAAACACTGGAAACATGAGTCACAACGCATCATAGAAAATGATGAAGTTTACAAAATATGGGATCACCCTGTATCAACAGTTCAAAAGATAGATACTAGAAAACTGGATATAGTGGTCCATGAAAAGAAGACAAAAGTAGCATTGCTCACTGAAATCATTACACCCAGTGACTACAGTGTCTTGTGTACAGAGAGACAAAAAGCCATAAAATATCAGGATCTGCAGGCAGAAACGACAGCAATGTGGAAGAAAGATACCCAGACACTTCCAATAGTAGTAGGAGCAATGGGTCTTATAAAAAATAATCTACAATCATATTTAGATTTGTTACCAATACATGTAACCCCATATGAATTGCAGAAGGAGTCTTTACTGAGCACATTGCAGGTGTTGCAAAGAGCACTCTTGGATCAACGTTTGAAACAATACTAAGGCCATGCACTTTAATCATACTTTGACTTAGGAATGGGGTCCACTCCTGTCATGGTATTAGAAACCAAAAATATTTGGAAAAATTAAAAACAGGCATGAAACAACATTAGAAGATACATAGATAAATACGAAGGAAAAATACAAAATAAGCAATCTATTGATGACCCAAAAAAGTTTTATAGAGAATGGGGAAACAAGGTAAAAGGAATTGAAAGACCACTAAAAAAAGAAGAAATAGATACTTTTTGGAGAAGTATCTATGAAGATCCTGTGGAACTTTAACAAAGATGCTAAATGGATAGAAAAAATAAAAGAAAGAATAAGAAGTTTAAAGGTACAAGATATGAAATGGGATGAAGTAGCAGCAAGAGAGATTGAAACAAAGTTAAGAAAACCCAGGCCCTGATGCAGTACCTAACTTTTGGTTAAATGTATTAACATCTTTGCACGAAGATTTAGCCATGAGTAAGAAATATTTATATGTGCACCCCAAACAGACACCAACCTGGCTAACAACAGGAAAAACAATGTTCCTACTTAAGAGTAAACCTGCAAGATACTCTAAAAATTATAGACCAGTAACTTGCCTTCTGATGACGTATAAACTATACACGATCATTGATGCTGAGAGAGTTTATAGTCATTTAAAAGAAAACTCAATTATGGCAGTAGAGAAAAGGTCAATAAAAGTCATCTGGAAAAAAGGATCATTTGTTTTTAAATAAAGTCATAGTGGAGAACTGTAAAAAGGGGAAGAATCTAAGTATGGCATGGATTGTCTACAAAAAATCATTTGATTGTATCCCACATTCATGGATAAAAGAGTGCTTAAAAATGTGTAAAATACACCTTGCACTGATTGACTACATTACAGAGACCATGAAATAGTGGCAGACCACTTTGCAATTAAGCCATGATAAAGGACAAATTATTATCCCGGGGATAAAAATTCAAAGGGGGATATCCCAGTGACTCTCTGTCATTGCTGCTATTCTGCCTTGCCCTTAATCCATTAAACTCTCTACTTAACAGCCTAGGCCATGGCCATAATTTGGCTTCTAGAAAACAACAAAGTGTAAAGACTTCTCATCTTCTCTTTGTCAATGATTTAAAACTGTATAGCTCATCAGATGAGGAATTGAAAGTACAACTGCAAGTTGTCAAAACTTTTTCAGATGATATAAGAATGTCATTCGGTCTTGATAAATGTGCAAAAGCAACCTTTAAAGCAGGAAAACTGTAACACCAGGAAAACAGCAGTTTGGGACAAGAATGTGATATAAAAGACCTTGAGCAAGCGGGAATATATAAATATTTGGGAATTGATGAATGTGATTAAAACTCAGTAAGGAATACTTTAGAAGACTTAAATTAATCCTGAAAACAGCGTTGACATCTAGGAATAAAATCCAAGCTGTAAACCGATTTGTTCTTCCTGTCCTTACTTACAGTTTTGGAATGATTGACTGGCACCAAAACATGTTGGATAGAATAGATAGGAAAACAGGACTGATGCTTCATGCTCAGCAAATGATTTATAAAAATCAGTGCATACCAGGATTATATATTCTCCGTTCCGAAGGAGGGATGGGCCTCCTTGAAACTGATAACATGTATAGATCTGCAATCGTGGGACTCCACACTTATCTGCTGACCTCACAAGACCCAAATGTAATGAAAGTTTTGAAACATGAGTAGAATAAATCTAAGATTACTTTTCTGCTTAATCTATCAGAAGCATATCGGCATTAAGCAGGAAATGAAATAAAACCAGAAGTAGATAAAAATCGGGCAGCAACTGAACGTGCCAAAAAAAAAAAAAGAAAGAATATAAGGTGAAGGACCAGATGAGAAGGCAAGAAATGTGGAAAATGCATAAATATAGTTGCAAGTATAGAAAACTTCTAAAAGAATCTCATGCTGATCAGGAACAAATGCAGGAATGGTTAAGGAGAGGCAAATTCAAACCAAGAAATGAAAGGTTAATATTGGTGGCCCAAGACAGTGGGCTACATACATGTTGGTTTACAAAGACCATTAAATATATGGGAGAAACAGACAAATGTAGGATTTGTAAAATTGAATTGGAAACGATTGCACACATCATTGCTGGTTGTGACATACTAATGGCAGAAGGACTGTATACCGAAAGCCATAATAATGTGGCAGGACTGTTGCACTGGGGTTTGTGTAAACATTATGGTATGGAAGTGGCTGAAATATACTGGAAACATGAGTGACAAACATCATAGGAAATGATGAAGTTTACAATCAACATGGGATCACCCATTAGCAACAGTTCAAAAGACAGATGCTAGAAAACCGGATATAGTGGTCCATGACAAGAAGACAAATATAGCATTGATCAGTGAAATCGCCACACTCAGTAATTACAGTGTCTTGCATATAGAGACAAAAAGTTATAAACTATCAGGATCTGCAGGCAGAAATAAGAGCAATGTGGAAGAAAGATTCCCAGACAGTTCCAATAGTAGTAGGATCAACAGGTCTTATAAAAAAGACTACAATTGTATTTAGATATTTTACCAATATGTGTAACCCCATGTGAATTGCATAAGGAGTCATTACTGGGCAGATGGTGGGTGCTGCAAAGAGCACTTCTGGCTGACATCAAAGATTGAAACAATACTAATTTTATGAACTTTAATCATACTTTGACTTAGGGACGGGGTCCATTCCCTTAATGTATTAGAAACCCAAAAGATTTGGAGAAATTAAAAAAGGGAAATAATGAATAGTAAGTCATACAGAATTATCTGAAGCAATACAGCGCATTCAGTACTTTACTGAAAGTAAGACAGAGACATATGTCAGCATATAAGGGCAGTACTTCTTTATTTAACTGATTGTATTACTGGATATATATATATATATATATATATATATATATATATATATATATATATATATATATATATATACATATATATATAGAAATTACTGATAGATCACAGTAACTGAATGAACAGATTGCACTCATTCTATTACTGCAAGCAAGAGTGAGACAGATTTCAGTATACAAGTGCAGAAACTAATATCATTACAGTATATAAGTAAATTACTGATAGATATTACTACCTGACTTAATAGATTGCATTCGGTGCAGTACTACAAACAAGACTGATGTAAGAGCAGTATTTCTATCATTGATTTTATAAGATGTAATTATTTATGGCCTGTGTTCTTAATGCAATATTGGAAGCAAATGCATATCAGGCAAAGATGTGATCATAATGTTTGTGTACTGACTCACGTAAACCCCATCCCTACATGATATCAAACAATGTCCTGCCAAGTAAGCATAAGCACTCCCCATAACATTTCATCCCAAAATTTGCATAAGCAAATCTTGTACACTTTCAAACAAAAGAATATATAAACATTTCCTATGCATTCTCTGTTTTACTTCAATAAAGATTTATACAAATAGAAATGTTTTAACGTCCGACATTTAATACTGTGTAGCATGATGTGTGATTGTATTGAGTGCATTTTCTTTTTTGTCTTTTGCCCCTTTTTTCTCTGCTTTTATTTTATTTATGCACTATTTTGTCATTTATTGTTTTATTTCTATACCATTTATGTTCATTTTTCTACAGCTTCAAAATCCTTTGGAGCAACCCATGCACATACTTCACAGGTTACCAGTCTTTCACCTTCTACCCATCTGGGGATGTTCTCGCAGGATCTGGGTGGTAACACCACTCCTGCAGACACTCTGACATTTACAACCTGGAAAGCCTCATAGAACAGGGGCTTCGGAACATGGTTGAGGAGATGCTGGAACAGGTAATTATTTGGAGGATTCAGCCAGTTGAGGCTTCATTGCAGCTGGTAGAAGACATGCTGTCCTAGCTGATGCTGAACACCTCACCACCACAAGCTCCTACCACCCCTCAACACTGGGGTCCTCCACTGTACCTCCATCTGGTAGTGAAAGAGTTTGAGGCTGTGTGGGCTTGGACTCCTGCAGGTACTTCACCCTTCTTCCCTTATCCTTTCACCTACAAACTCTTAACTATTTTCCTCCCACACTACCCTCTCATATAAAAAAACCTTTGTAAAAATGGGAGGACCTATGTTACAACTAAAATTTTGTGCCCCACCTCTAGTACAACCCTATTCTGTGTTCCTTTCTTTATTCTGTCTCCTCCTTTGCAATCTTTCTTACCTTCCCCTTTCTATTCTTTAATTACTATATTAGGGATACCCTCATATGAAATATATTAAACCTGTTTATTTTTTTAAATTTCAGTAATAAAAGCTGTGCAGTCTGCAGCTTGCCTCAAGTATTTTAAACATGGCTATGCTTAGCCACATCTGTCTCTAATATCTGAATATATACGAAACACTATAAAGTAATAAGAAACTTACAGTTTTCATAAAGTCCATCATATCTACTTAACCCTTAACTTTACTATTTGCTATTTTGCCATAGGTAGCATTTTTTTTTCAAAATGCCTTCACTTTTCCTTATTCATCACAAATGTGTTGCATTTAGCTTATTTACATTTGAGCATAGCAGTGCTTTTCAATCATAACCTTTACATATGTGCTAACTGCTGGACTATGAATGCTACTGTTAGTAAACGTAACAGAGGTTTTTGCTTTTGGCAGTTTCTTTAAGGTGCTAATTAAGAGTGTAGGTAAATTTACAGAAATTTTTACTGTTTTTGATTGTGGTGAGTAGGTATTACCAGATGTCTGGGTGTATGACTCCTGGTCTGTCTGGGGAATGCATGCTGTGATGCCAGCGCACTGGCCAGTAATCAAGGAGCCTCAATCCTCACCACTAACACCAGTGAGGGGCATCCATATTGGGAAGGATAACAAATACACACACAGTAAAGTACAATTTCCCTTAAGAGCACACAGAGATCACAGTCAGTCTGGGATGGTTTCTCCCTTTCTCTCCAGATCTCTAATAAGACTCCCCACTGGCACAGCTATAGAGTGGGGTCCTTAACCAGGGTCCCAAGTCAAGTCCTCCTAGCACTCTCTCTGTCCAACCAGTGCTGAACAGATGTTATACATAGACCCCAGGTGAGTCAAATTATGTTACATGACAGGGTGTGATGGTGAAATATGTGAAAAATGAATGCAGTGACAACTGATTAAAGATGAGCCGATGGGTGCAAAGAACAATTCTTTGTACCCATCAGGCTCTTGTATCTGTATTATTGTGTGGTTATTGTTTTTTTTCTTGATTAAAGATGAGCCCTGCACACCTGTTGTACTCAATACTCTTAACACAGTCCTCTGCTCTTTTGGCAGAACTAAGTATCAATGATATGAGTCAGGACTGGGCAGACTAGAATAATTGCAGGAGAAACAGGATATTCAGAAGAAGAAATGGCAGAAGAAGACTTCTAGGGGATATATAAATAGCAAGAGGGAAATTGATAGTGTCATTTAGGTTTACGCAGAGGATATTATATAGATGGTAGATGGTCTCAGTTAAGTTTAAAGGGGAATGGAAAAAGTGACAAGGCAGGAGCTAATACTATATCTATAGCTATCTATCTAGCTAGCTAGCTAGCTAGCTATCTATCTATATATATATATATATATATATATATATATATATATATTATTAATGGGTTGATATTGAAAGGTTCAGGCACAGAATTGTAAAGGGATGGAGAAAATTAATAAGACATGAATTGATGGCATCGGTGGTACTATTTATATATACAGAACTGAAGGTAAAGTAGGAGGTTTTGTCCCTGATATACTGCTGGAACTTTATTATTTTGCCTTTTTGATAAAACTGGAAAGAGCAAGACAGAATTAATAGACTGTGTTGAGATTTCCTTGACTAGTATATTATGTACAGGGTTGAAACTGAGGGAAGGTGGTATGTTATGCAAAATTAGTGCGTGTGTGTGTGTGTGTGTGTGTGTGTGTGTGTGTGTGTGTGTGTGTGTGTGTGTGTGTGTGTGTGTGTGTGTGTGTGTGTGTGTGTGCAAAACAATTCTGTGGGGTATTTCTGGTTATGACTGTGGTAAGATGTATTTGCATGGATCCACTGTGTAAAACATTTACTAAAAATATTTCTAAACATAAATCTATTCATCAACATTGAGGATGGATATCTCATCCCAAAAAGCATATCACAGTGTTTCAGTTTATGTAGATGCTTTCAGTATTTAAATTCCAATACTGTTTTGAATGACCACTCTGTGATGAGGTGGGGTGGATGTGTCATGCAGCCCAATATTACCAGTAAGAGCACTTACAAAACTAAGAAGCAAAATAAGTGAAGCATGGCAATCATGTAGTATGAAGCAATAATTTATTAGCAAAAACAAAAATGCATTCATCTTCAAAAACGAAACATACCAGCTTCCAGCAGGCCACAGATTTCATTGCTTTGCCTCAAGTCAATGTTCTATATATGAAAGGGCTCAATGTTACAAACCCTATCAGAGGACACTGATATTGTAACTGGCTCATTCCAGTGATATCACCCTGACACTGTTACAAGAAATTTCTCAAGCAAAAAAGTTCTCTCACTCACATTTCACATTGATTGACATAATCCAAAGTGCATTTACTTCACTCCACAACAGGAAATAAGTAGGAATATTTCTGTAGTACATTGGGCAAACCTCTAGTCAATGAGTATCGAGTCTGGCCACCCTGAAAATAAGCCATGGGCCTTATGGGACTAAACTAGTTAACAAGACATAGTATAAAAGTAAAATAAAATAAAAATAAGCAAAAAGGTACTATTTTGTGATTACACTCCCATTATAATTCATTGACTCAGAACACTAATTATCCACAAACGACTATGGATACAGCTGTTATCTTCTGACAAAATGTCACACAAAACTCGTCCCTGTTACCATTGTGTCTAATCTGGTTACACATTGTGTGCCCCCAGCCATCACTGCTTTGTATTGACTTTAGTTCCACAATGTATATACATTATATTAGCCTTTTTCCGTGTTTGCAGTAGAGCCAAAAATTATACCTCTCACCATGGACTCACAGCTTGTGCTATCCTCATTCTTAGCTAGTCCAGTGTCCCTTGGTTTTCTGAAGTATAGTGACTGCTTCATGTTTGCTTTATGTTTTACTTCATTCATATGTTTTCTTCTACCACAGACTGATTCCATCTGCAAGAGATGTACTTATTAATCTAAACTGTAGGCTAGTCTCAACCACTGCTGGTAAACAGCACTGGAACAATTCTGTATTACACAACACTACAGTGGTAGTGAACAAACACTTGCCTAGGCCTCCTAGGCGTCCTACTTGTATAATTTAGCTACATAGCCAAAACTGAATGGTTATGGAACAAATTATATCTGAACTAATAAGCAATGATATAGGTGACCTTACATTTCAAGCTACACAATGGTTTAACTTTTTAAAATACAGATCATGCTTTGACAACATGGTTGAGCTATTTGAAAAAGTTACCAAGGACACGGATGAGGGACATACTGTCCACACTGCCCGCGTGGACCTTATCAAAGCCTTTGATACTATCACCATGCTGGCGTTATTGACAAATGTTCCTAGCTCTCCATTAACCCATACAAATTCCCTGGTTAGATAATAAAATATGACAGAAACCATAATGTTAAAATTGGTGGTATTTGCTCTAGATAGAAAAATGTCTCCATCAGTTTCTCACAGGTGTCTGTCCTAGGCCTCCTCCCTTTTGGTATATATTTCTCTGGGGTTGTTGGTGGGATTGTGAATAATATTTATTCAAGCCCTGATATGACAAATCAATACTGCTAAAAGCCACATTCAGTGAAGGTGAAAGCAAGCTTTTCCTGTTGGATGACCAGCTCCTCTGCACCCTCATATGAGAGACTCCCACACCTCCCACCTAATATATACTAACTCTATGTTCATACAGTGCTAGAGAAAAGAGCAAACTCGGGGTTTGCTGAGAGCTGTGGTCACTGTAATTTCTTTACGGTAACAGGAATCACAGAAACCGTTCTTAAACAGTCCTTTCTCTTGCATGGCAGCTGATATTAAGAGACTGTACCTAACTAACATTGTGATGATTGCATACTGGAGAAAGTTATCACATCCCATTTTTATACTCCAGGAAGGCTGTCACAAATAAATGCTTAGTGTTTTAATCATGGGTTTTCCTAATTCTCAAGATATCCCATAGAGTTTAATTTGGTAAATCTAGTAGGTCATTACTGCAAACTTTATAGATAACATTCAATTTATATCTGATACAGTCATCTGGGACCAGGGCACCTGTGTTACTACAAACTCCTTTGGCTAAAATATCTCTATTATGATCTGAAAAGGCCTTCTACTTTGCACAAATTATTTATGTGGTGCCTCCTTCACCGCTTTGTTCCCATCTTATTATGATCATTGAATATAATGCTCCCTTTGACATGTACCTCATTATGTGCCTAAACAAACTCAAAAGACCTCAACATTTCCTACCAAAAAAATCTTAAGGCTCAATATCCTTAGCTACTATGATAGGGATTGCCTATCTCTCTACTCTATGTTGTACAGGCTATAGAGGGGTTACCTCTGGTTGCATGTTATAAATGATCCAGTGCTTTTTGAATTCCTTCATCTAAACAAAAACAGTGATAAAGGAAACACCGACTTTAAAAACCTAAGCCTATATTGCTACATTAACAACACTAGATGGTACAACAGGTACCTAACTTTATATATTGTTCATTTCTTGAAGAGCCTGCCTAACATATCAAGCAGGGTAATTCCCTAGTCATCTTAAATGACTGGATAACTGGATAAATGATCACATATTTTCACCTGAGATATGTGAAGAAAAGCTAGTTAATGGGGGACATTGCTGGTCTCCAACCAGCATAGCGTGATGTGGATAAACTTCTAGGTGGTAAGCTTAGTAAGAAACTCTGAACCTGTAAACATTTATCCTCCAATTTTCTTTTATGAAGACACCTTTCAGGTTTTTGTAGTTTTAGTATTTTTTCCTGTTTGTTTCCTTATCTACAAGCTACTGCTTTTACAGACACAGGATATAATTCTCTAACTTGAGCCTGCTCTGACATACCCCATTGCACCCCTCGTCATCCATGTCTCCCACTTGCCTCATTTCCTACCAGGCATTTCCATTAGCTGTAAGTGCATTTTGTGACACATTGAAGTGTTGTGTTTTAGTATCATGGTGGCTAATGGTTAAAATTTCTTCCTCGGAGTCATAGTCTAGTGTTCAGTCCTGATATTTGATCACTAACATCATGTATTTTTCATGCTGCCCCTGAGTTAATGTGGTCTACCTCTGGAATCTGTTTTCTATAGCCTCATAAAATCATGCTGATTAGTTTGTAACACAAAAAATATGTTCATATTATTATCTATCTGTCTGTCTATCTACCTGCATGTGTATATAAGCCTGAGTGTGTTTATCTGTCTATGGCATTTACCCCTATTCTTGTGTCCATAGGTAGTTTCTAGGCATGTAGTCCAGTAGACCATTAATAAGCTTCACCAATTTCACAATTGCCACAAGGCACTGCCTGGCTAAGAGATTTGCTTATGATCACACAGTAAGCAAATAAAGGCTGAAGGACTAAAACACTGTATTACAGGAAGTAGATTGTAAACATAGATTCATAGATTCATAGGTAAGTACTAGGCTAGCTGCCCTTGTGGGCCATTTTAAGCCTATCCAGTTTCCCTTTTTGTGCAAGAATTAACCTATCCCATTTGGTTAGAAATTGACCTTACCCATGCTCTGATTGGTAATTATATATTACCCAAAATGAGAATAATTGCGATCATACCATAAATAATTTGAGGGGACCCATGCATGAGATAAAGCATTTGGAAGCTGCCTCTGTCCATCACTAGTAGGGGGTAGTCCTGTGATCAATTTTCTGTTTCTTATCCAAAGATCCAAGTTGCTCTTGAATATGGACAGGGATGAAACTAAAGTTATGTAATTACCATAATGATAGAACAGTGTTCCCTCATTCTTGTCTGGGTCAACGTTTGGGTTGTCGGATCTGACCTCGACACCTTCTTCCAGAGCTTTGGATTCGAGGATCTCACTCCACCCTTACCTACAATTCCCTCTTTCTACCTAAATTATCTCAGATCAAGTTTGGTTACTCTTACTAACCATACAGAAAAAAAACACCTTGACAAGTATAAACACTCCTATAAAATAACAAGAGCTTATTAAGTATGCCAAGCATAGTAATGTGGCCTAAGCAAAGGTCTTCCAAGCAAAGATCCTAAACCTTCTAGACTTTGTTGCATATTTAGGAGCCATACATATATCCTCCCATTGTTTCTTTCTGAATTGCTTATCCAGTTTCTCTTCCCAGTCCCTTCTAACCTACTCTGATTGATTCCTATAGTTATCATGCAATATTTTATATGCCCTACTAATTATCCTTTTATAACAGCAGTTTCTGTTCTAGATTCTACTAAAATCTTTACCAGTACTGGTCTTTCACTTAAGATTTCCCTGTTCCTTTCTCTTTGCCTATACTCTGATATCAATAACTGATGTCTCTAGTCTACAATTCAAATGAAGTCTTGGCCTCTTCCCATTCTATTAATTTTCCTTCTCTAATTATTTGCTCCCAGTACATTGGTTCCTCTGCCAGTTTTCTCCAGTAAATTCTAGCCCCCTCTTGCCTGTTCTGTGTACCCCTAACTGCAGTCATCCTTATTGCTGAAATCTCCCCTCTCCATTCCCGTGTTGGGTTAGTTCTTGATACTTTATGAACATAATATTTTGTATGGCTATTGCTATTTTCCTTAAGGATTTGCATCCAAAATCCCAGTCGCTCCTTATTTTTTGAGCTTCCCCCTGTTTTACCATCATCATCATCACGTCCACTTTAAATTATAGGTTCATAGATTCATAGGTTCTTACTAGGCTATCTGCCCTAGGGCATTTCTAAGCCTAGCCAGAGTGTGTTTGGCTTTCGCCACCCATTTTAAATTAATTTTGCTATGCCCTTTTTCGAGGTTAGTATACTGTGCCTCTGTCTAACAGTGACACAGAAGTGATACCCGGGGTAAACCTACGATCTCCCATCCACTCATCAAGATTCCTCTTGAAGAGAGTCAATGAGGGACTCTGCCTAACCTGGACTGGGATTTTATTCCAGAGTGAAGGGAGCCTCTGGGTTATGAATCTGTCCCTCCAGCATGTCCTATTTATTTCAGTGCTGAGGTTCAAGTCTCTCGAGCACGTAGCTTGATGGGATTTGGATTTTCTGAGGTGCAGCATGTCCATTAATTCCAGGTTGGACATGTCTTTATTCGTCAGGCACAGATCGCCTCTGAGCAGGCGGTATGCCACTGAGTAGAGCTGGAGTTTCTTTAACCGGGCAGCATATGACATCTGTTTGAGCCCTTTGATCCTCTTGGTGAGGTACTTTTGGGGTCTTTCCAGTTGCTGCAGGTGTCTGGTAATGTACATCCCAAAAGGGGCATTGTACTCAATTATGGGCCTGATGAGGGATGAGTAAAGAGGCACAATGACCTCCCCTGATCTAGATGTGAATCCCTTCATGATTAGGTGGGCTATATAAAATGTTTTTCTAACCACTTTGGCCATGTGGTTGTCAAATGAGAGATTGCTGTCAGCTTGGGTCCCCAGGTCCCTAATTACTTCTTCTGTACTTAATGGATTACCACCTATGTGGTAATTTGTGGGCACTTTGTTTTTGCCAAAGGGGATGACTATACACTTTTTGGCATTTAGCTTGAGGCCATGGCTCTGGCACCAGTTGTCTGTTTCTATGAGGCCCTTTTGGAGGATGCTTGTGTCGGCTGGAGAGTCGATTATGGTGCCCAGTTTGCAGTCATCTGCGAACTTGGTCAGCCACAGTCCTTACATGTTGGCCTGTACCTCTGAGAAATATATACCGAACAAGAGAGGTCCCAGGACTGAGCCTTGTGGTATGCCACTTGTAACTGGTTTGGAGTCTGACATGGCTCCAGCAATTCTAACCATGTGGGTTCTGTCCTTGAGCCAGTTTGCAACCCATCTAGTGACATAGGGGTTTATATTTAAGCTGGTGAGCTTATCTATAATGCCCGAGTGGGGTATTGAATCGAAGGCTTTTGCGAGGTCCAGGTAGGCTGTGTGTGTGTGTCGTCAATGGCCTTGGTGACTGTTTCAAAGAAATCAACCAGGTTTAAGAGGCAGGATCTGCCCTTAACAAAGCCGAACTGGGTAGGATCCAGTGTCTGTAGGTCCCCAATATCTTTATTTATGAGGTCCATGATGATACTTTCCATAACTTTGCAGACCAAGCTAGTCAGGCTTATGGGGCGATAGTTTCCAGGATCTGTTGAGGCACCACCTTTGTGGAGAGGGACCATTGTTGCTGTACGCCACTCTTTGGGTGCATATCCTGTAGTAAGGCTGAGATTGAACAGTAGTTTTATGTTTGGGTTTAGCTCTTCTTGGAGTTCATGTAGGACGCAGCCCAGGACACCGTCTGGTCCCATTGATGCTGTGTTTTTTGCTTTGGAGAGGGCAGCTCTTACCTGAGCATCTAAGATGTCAGGGGGGCAGTACTCTGCTGGGATAGATATCTGCCCTTTTGGTAGGGGGGGGGGTTGCGCTGAACCTGTCAGGTAGGATGTTGGCAATGTCTGTGGGTTTGGTGTATTTTTTGTCATTTTGGACTAATTCTGAGCATATCTGGGAATTCCCAACCAGGTTCCTAACATAACTAAAGAAAGCCTTAGACGATTTTATGAGTGCCCATAGTTTTTTGCTAATACTGATCAGAGATGCCTTCCCTTTTTGGGATTTTGCTCTATCATGTAGTAGCTTCCTCCTTCTATTGTATAGTTTGTTTATGGCTGGGGTCCACCAGACAGGACGCCTGCCTTTGGAGGATTGAGTCTTGGTTTTATTTGGGATCGCATGATCCATGCATTCCTGAAGGTGTTCATAGAATGCGTTTATAAAGGATTGTAGCTTTCTGATTGTGCTGTGTATAGGAGTCTTAACTGTGTAGCTCTGCCATACCCCTTCAGATTAGGTAATCCCAAACCACTTTGTTCTATTGGAAGGATCAGCTTATCCCACTTGACTGTTGCCCTCTTCCCTCACAGATAAAACCCTTGAACTCTTTATTAATTGCTATCTGCAGCTCCTCTCGTTGATAACAATACGCCCGAACAGTGTATAAAACTAAAGGGACTAAGACATGTTCACTGCTTGTACTTGCTATCATTATCCGTAAAACACAGCTTCAGATTTCTCAGTTTTGTATTATCTTTTGTTTAATCTCTTCCCACATATCCTTAACCGCCATAACAGAATCCCTTTTAACCCGTACCTTTAGGTATGTCGTTTTATCGTGTCCCCATAAATATGGGTATTGCTGAACCAATTTGTGTGTGTTTTCATAGTTCGCAGCTATTTCCTTTGTTTTTCCTTCATTAATTTTGTATCCCAAAAAGACTTGAAAACTGTCTCAGAATGTTCCACAACACTGAAATCTACTTTTCTGGTTTTATTAGGTACAAAATAATATCATCTGCAATAAAGCCAACTTTTCTGGATTACCATTTCAGTTATATCCTTGAATTTACGCATCCCTTGTTTTCTTTGCCAATGGTTCTAAATATAATGTAAATTAGAAAGGGGAAAGAGGATACCCCTGGTTAAAACAGAGGACTCTCTCACTTTAATGATTGCCTTTACTCCCTCATATATCCTCCAAATTAACTGTATAATTTCATCAGGGAATGCAAATGCTTCCACGGCTCCACTCACAAAATGCCAGCCCACCCCATTTGAATGCCTTCCCTACACCAAGGCCAACCAACAGCAGTGGCATTTTCTTACATTCTGCTTGCCTCTGAATCATCACTGCTTTTCATTTACTCCTCTTATGCCTGGTGTACAGTGAGTAATCATTTCCCACAAACACTTTATGGTCTCCAACTTTTAGTGCATGTCCTTCTGCCAAAGTGTTGTCAAAATCAACTCTTTCTGCTGGTAAGATTGCATCTCTACTATTACAGGTATTGACTGCTTTCTCGTGGTCAGATATATAGCATACACACAATATTCCCTTTCAATTAACAACTCCTGCTGTAGAATGGCAGTCTAGTTGCTAATCTATGCTTTCATTAAATTAATATAGTCTTTTTCTTTTAGTTTCTCTGATAAGCAGAAAATATCAGATTTTCCTTACATGCTCTGTCCTTTAATTCTACCATTTTTTTGAAACATCTCTTTGTGAGCAGTCACATACTTAGCAGCCTTTTCTGCACTTCATCCTATGATTTTTGCAATTTTATCAGCTCATTTGACTATCTGTTTAAAGCTTCTTCCATTTTACAACCTTTTGTTATTTCAGTTGATATACTTCTTCAATGCTTCATTTATTGAAATCAGTTCTGAGCACATTTGACTTATTTTTTTCCTCTAGGTTACTGGAAGTCATGTCTTCCACCAAAGCTGAAGCTGGAACTGTTTTTTGCTGAACAGCTGCAGGATTCTTCCCAGCTAAATTTCTTACAGGTTCTCTGAAATTCTTTTTTGCTGACATCTAGGTTAATGCCAATAACTCAAATTTACCAAAAAGACAAATTCACTGGCTCTCTTTTCTGTGTTTCTGTTTTCAAACTGGGATAGCTGAAGCTGAGCTGTTACTCAGTGCTAAGCCATTTTGGAAGTTCATTGGATATAGGCATCTTGAGACAATGTAGCAATTGTCTCATGTTTAATGACAACCACTTAATCCTTAAAGAAGCAAAGAATAGTGTAGTTACATAATGACACTGGAGGCTAAACACTTGCATTAATACACATCAGGTTGTTGAAACCACACACACAAAACATCTACCTCACATAGCACACAACATGCATGTAGATTAATGTATGCTGTGGCACTTGAAAGCAATCTTCCTAAACAACAAAGATCACCTAGACTGCCTGTTGTCAAAACTATACCTCAGCAACCCAAAAGGCACCCAGAAAAAAACACCTAACACCACACATATTCTCATTCTCAGTAGATCCACAAACACTAAGTGCCTAAGGCAATAAACACACTTCCCTTGACTCTTGTCATGGGGGCCTCCATTGTAAGATATACTGATGTCCCTCTAACCAGGCTGAACAAGGAGAAGATCACTGTTACTTACTTATCTGGTGCTAGAATTGTTAAAATTGTGCATGCACTCGTCATTACACCACAGGTACCAGTATGATTCTATCACAGTCCATGTAGGTTTAAAAGACCTGAGATGTACTTCCATGGACTATATGAAGAGAGACATTACGGAACTTTAAGATCACATGTCTCAGGCTAGTGTACGCCTAGCAACATAATACCATCACTGAGGATTATGCCATAATATGAACAAAAAATAACTGATTTCAACAACTGACTGTCTTTTTGGTGTCATTCTAAGAGGAACCAATATTTATCAGATTGGGTAAGCTGACAGTAAAATCAGCTCAACTGAACCTCACTGTGTACTGCTCAATGTCAGGAGCAAAAAAAAAAAAACTATGCTCCTTCCAAGTCCTCCTCACACTCAAGAATATAGACATTTGTGCAGTTACTAGGGCATGGTTTAAAGCAGCACAGAGTACCCAGGTAGCGCAAGGTTTCAGTGGCTTCCACACTTTTAGACCAGTAGCAGCACAAACCGTGCTGGAGTTCCTCCATGTGCAGATCACCATAAGGAAAATCTCATACCATATCCTGCATAGTTATAGGTCATATTACATGTCCCAAAAAGCTCATAATGCATACTTGACCCTACTGGAGACACTTCCCATCCAACATAACAACCTGCTCATGGGAGACTGTAATTACACCTCTTTATTCTGGGAATCCTACATGGCCTCAAATGTACAGGCATAGAAATTCCTGGACTTCGTAAATACAAACACTCTTGAACAAATAGTAAATTCGCTCACAAGAGGCTCGCAACATACTGAACCTTGTGCTCACGGATATGGGAGAATGTTGCCCCCCCATGTCTTGTACTCCCTGGTAAGGTACGGCCATAAATCAAAGTCAGCTTCATAATCCCATTAAAGCCAGTAACAGTTAGGAATTATTCCAAGGCAAATTACTTTTTATTATGTGATGGTTTGTTAAAAATTCAATGGACAAACATGTCAGTGGTTTCATATAGGCTGCTGTACCTCAGAGAAGTAAGCCCAGGACTAGCATCAGAAACAAACTGCCCTGGTAGCATCCCAAATTAAACAGGATATTCAACAAAAGGAAAACAAACAACTTATGACAAAAATCAAAAAGGGTTATTTCCATAAAGATAAAAACTCTTTCATCAAACTAAATAGGCAACTATGAGGGCTAATTAGGTCAACCAAAGACAACACTGAGGTTAAGATACCCTCTCAGGTGAAAGATAGCCATAAGGCTTTCTTCAGCTATGTCAGAAACCTCAAGGGGAGCACACAGCAATGTGCTGAACTGGTGGTTAATTGTGCCACATTCAGTGAACCTAGTGATATAGCATAACTGTTAGCAGACAAATTCAGTTCCAACTTTATCCCCTTCTCACCCCCAAACCACCCAACCAAAAATACCCTAAAACATGATTCTATATCATATAACTGAAAACGCTATTAGTCGAACACTTATTAGTCAAGCACTGATAAGTGAAACCCCTAAATGTCGAATGAATGTTTCAGCGAAAACTTTCCCTGGATTAAAAACCAGTTGGCCAACCCAGCACACTACACAAAAACATCACCAAATGAAACCTATTCTACTGGGAGGTTATGCCCCCCACACCCTCCTAACTAAATATACCAACTCTGAGATCATACTACAATGGGGAAAAGGGCTAATCCCTGATGATGGCCAACTGGTTGTTTTCACAGTGAAAAACTGTTTGTTCGACATTTAGACTTTTCACTTATTAGTGTTCAACTAATAAACGTTTGACTAATAGTGTTTTTGATTATATGATATGAACCCCTCTAACATAACCCCTCCGAATATAACTAGACAGTATGTACTGGTTGCGCTCACTAAAGCCAAGAACATGGCCTCAGTGGGCTCCCATAACATCCCAGTATGCCTCAGGAATAGTCAAAAATATGACTTACCAGAACCTCTGGAGCATACCTCTCAACCTCTTAGAGCAAGTAATCCAGACAAAGCCATTAATAAAAGTGGAACAAAGGCCCAGAAATAGGGAACATTTTGAAATATTGCTCTTACAAACTTAGAAAGTTGATAGAATAGCAGGTTTTGCATTAGCATGAATTTTCTGAAGGGTGTGAAGTCTGAAACTCAAATGCCTATCATTTTCTAATTTTAATCTTTAATGATTTGCCTCGAATTTGCCAGAAAACTACAATTTTAAGAAAAATGGACCAAAATATGAGGCAAAAATCTGGACATTCTCTGAAAATCTGTACAGTTGAGAGGTATGCTCTGGAGTCAATTTAACTATGGTCTTAAAACAGGGTTTGTGACACTTAAATGGAGGACTGCAATGGCCACCCTCCCTCTTCATAAGGAAGAACTTTCAGCAAATCCTGAAAATTACATGTCCATTAGTCTAAGTAGTCATATTTGCAAAGTCATGGAAAGAATTATCATGGAAATTATCAACAAGGACATAGGAGATGTCCAGATAATGGCTGTATCCCAGTTTGGCTTTGTCATAGAAAAGTCATGCTTACTGAATCTGGTGGACTTCTTTTAAAAGGTCAATAAGGCAATTGATGAAGGGAAAATAGTGCATACTGCCTACCTAGAGCTAACAATTTGATACAATACCCTACTTGGGTATTGTCAACAAATGTACAGAACTAGGTAAAAAAAACCTTTATAACATACCGGATAGCTAGCTGGCTCACTGACAGGACCCAGGAGGTTATAATCTGAGAGGCCATCTCCCAAAGAGACCAGTCACCAATGGAGTCACCCAGGGCTCTGTGCTAGGCCCAGTCCTCTTTGGTATCTACTTCGCAGATGTCAAAGGCAATGCCAATGGCCTCTAGCTGCCCAAGTTCTCAGATGATTGCAAACTGGGAGCAGTCGTTAATTAGCTCCAAGAAGAGAACAGCCTTCAGGAAGGTCTAACACAACCTGGGTCCCCAGGTCTCTTATCATTCCTTCAGTGTTTAGTGGACTACAGCCTATGTGGTAATTCATGGGCACCGAATTATTCCTAAAGGGAATGACAATGCACTTTTTGGCATTGAACTTGAGGCCATGGTTCTTGCAGCAGTCATTGTTCTCAGTGAGGCCTTGTTGTAGGATGTCTACATCCATAGGAGAATCTATACTTGCTCCCAATTTGCAGTCATCTGTGAACTTGGTCAACCAGAGTCCCTTTGTGTTGGCTTGGACTTCTGAGAAGTAGATGTCAAACAGGAGAGGACCCAGGACAAAACCCCGTGGAACGCCACTTGTAACTGGTTGGTAGTCAGATTTAGAGCCTGCTACTTTTACAGTGTGGGTTCTATCAGTGAGCCAGTTGGCTACCCATCTTATGACATAGGGGTCTATGCCTAGTTTAGTGAGTCTGTCTATGATTCCTGAGTGAGGGATGGTGTTGAAGGCCTTGGCAAGATCTAGTTAGGCTGTGTGCAATACCATGCCATCATCCACAGCTCTGGTGACAGACTCAAAGAAGTCTATCAGGTTGAGCAGGAATGATATGCTTTCATAAACCCAAACTGCATGGAGTCCAGAGTTTGGAGATTCCCTGTGTCCCTATTGATAAGGTCCATGATGATGCACTACATGGCCTTACATATCAGAATCGTCAGGCTAATGGGATGGTAGTTCCCAGGATCTGTAGTGGCTCCCCCTTTGTGGAGAGGGATGACAGTAGCAGTGTGCCATTCTGCAGGAACAAAGCCTGAGATGAGGCTGTGATTGAACATGGTACACAGGTGTGGTGCCAGTTCATTTGTTCATTTTGTAGTTCATGTAGGACACAGCCCAGGATATTGTCAGGTCCCATGGAAGCTGTATTCTTGGCTTTGGACAGTTTGGTTTTTAACTGTGCAGCCATGATGATAGGGACTTGGCATTCTTCAGGTATTGAGATGGGCCCTTTTGGGGGGGGGGTGAAAGGGGGGGTAAAGATCACACTGAACCTGTCAGCCAATATGTTGGCAATATCAGTTGGTTCTGTATATGTATTGCCATTGTGCTGTAACTCAGAGCAGATCTAGGTCTTGCCATGAAGATTTTGACATAGCTATAGAATGCCTTGTGGTTGTCTTTAGAATATGCAGCAATTTTGTTTGTAACAAGCTTTAGATGATTTGATAAGGGATTTCAGTTGTTTGCTGAGGCTAACAAGGGAGTTTTTCGAGTCTTGGGATTTCACTGTTTTCTGCAACAGTTTTTTTTCTTCTGTTGTAGAGTTTGTTAATGGTAGGGGTCCACTAGATTGGCTTCCTTTTTTTTAGAGGAGAGTGTCTTGGTTCTGTTTGGTATGGCCCATTCCATGTACATGTGTATATACTCATACAGTGCATTGGTGTATGATTCAGCAGTCATACACCTATTTTCCATTTGCATGGGCATTGTGAAGTTTGCCACCTCTGTTTTTAGAAGCCCAAAGTTGACTTTGGAGAAGTTTTTTACAGTGGTTTCCTTTAATGGAGGTGCAGGTGGGATGTGGATGTTCATGGTGATAAGTTTGTGGTCAGATCTGACCAGAGAATAATTGATTTCTGGTGTAGAGCAATGGTCACCCATGTTGGTAATGACCAGGTCAAGGATGTTTCTACCCCTGGTGGGTGTAAGAATGAGTTGGTCTAGGGTGATGGAATTAATGAATTCCAGAAAATGTTGAGCTAGTGTGTTGGTACTTGAGTAATTTTCCCAATTAATGGAGGGGTAGTTAAAATATCCTAGTATAAGGGTATTTGGCTGTACCCTAATATTTTCCAGTGTGTTTAGGAATGTGGAGTGGGACTCTTGGGACATGGTGGGGGGTCTATAGAAAGCTACAACCTGGATTACAGTTTTACCCAGTGTTAGCTGTACCTGAAGTATCTCAGATGTGTTATGTTGGGCTATTTGTCTGGAGGTGTGCATATCTTTAATTAATATAGAGACACCTCTGCCTTTAGTGCTTCAGTCTGGATTAGGGGGCCGAAAGGTGTGGTAAGAATTATACCCTGGGAATGCTGGGGTGCTCTCCTGAGCCTTGAACCAGGTCTTAGTCACTGCACAGATGTCGATGTTCTTCATTTTTCAGAGTGCTTTGAGTGAGTGCATTTTGAGATTTAGGCTTCTAGCATTGAGTAGCATAATCCTCAGATTTTGTTCGCTTGTGACCGTTATGGGGTCATTTTGTCTTCAGGACATTGCCTAAAAAAGGCACTATTGGGGCAGCAAGAGCTTTGGCCAGTATCCAGGATCCCAGGGGTGACAGGTGCAGACCATCTCTGGTGAGACAACGAGGTCTGTCGCTCATGTCATCTGAGGCAGAGTGATACTGGATCCTCCTAGAATGACACCAGAAACTTAGCCAATTGTTAAAGTTAATCATTTTCTGTTTGTACTGTGGTATTATTCTGGGTGATGGTAGAATGCTACTCAGAGCTAGGGTCATACCTGCCTGGGCTACAAGATCGGAGCTCCTCTACGTCTCTTTTCATGTAGTCCTGGGCATTACATCCCAGGTCATTCACACCAACATGGACAATGATTGAGTCATATTTGTACTTGTTGTGTTGCGGTATGACCCTGACCTTGAGTAGCATCTTACCCTCACCAAGAATGATGCCATAATATGAAGTCAAGATGATCAATTAGAAAAACTGGCTTAAGTACTGATGTCATTCAAAGGGGATCCAATGCCTGTCGGCCTGGGATGACATGCTCGACAAGTCATGATGCTTCGCTAGGGACGGCTTGCACCTGTCACCCCTGGGCTTTCGGATACTGGCAAAGGCTCTTGACACCCCCATAGTGCCTTTTTTAGGCAAGGCTCAAAAGACAAACCTACCTCCATAGGTATCACAAGGGATGAGAAACTAAGAGTAATGCTACTCAACGCCAGAAGTCTAAACCTCAAGATGCATGCACTCGAAACTCCTTAGCATGGAGAACATCGATATCTGTGCAGTAACAGAAACATGGTTCAAGGCTCCCGAGAGCACCCCAGCACTACCAGGTTATAACTTATACCATGCTTTTCGGACCCAAAAATAGGACTGAACCACAAAAGGAGGGGGAGTATCAATATTCGTCAAAGATACCCACACCTTCAGGTTGGTGGCACAGCACGAAGCATCAGAGACTATCCATGTGCAACTATCAGTGGGTAAAACTGCCTTCTAGTTTGTAGCCTGCTACAGACCATCCTCCCAAACCCAGGAACCCCACTGGGTCTTCCTGAGAACACTGGAAAATATGAAGGTCTCTCCAAACACCATTATATTGGGTGACTTCAACTACCCAAACATAGACTGGGAGCATTACTCTAGCTCCAACACCCTAGCCCAAAGATTCCTAGAATTTATAAACTCAAATGCTATGGAACAACTTGTTACCACTCCCACAACAGGGGAAAACATACTGGACCTGATCATCACCAACATGGGGGCTCTATGCTCCAGACCAGAAGTGTATCCCTCACTGGTAAGATCAGACCATAAACTAATCTCACTGGATATTCACATCCCGACCCCACCCCCTGCCCAGAAAACCACAGTGAAAAACTTCTCTAAAGCAAATTTCACACTCCTCAAAACCGAGGTGGAATCCTTCAAAGTCCCCAGGCCTGTGGAAAATATGGCCCAGACCGCAGAATCCTTTATAAACGCATTCTATGAACACCTTCAGGAATGCATGGATCATGCAATCCCAAATAAAACCAAGACCCAATCCTCCAAAGGCAGGCGTCCTGTCTGGTAGACCCCAGCCATAAACAAACTATACAATAGAAGGAGGAAGCTACTACATGATAGAGCAAAATCCCAAAATGAGAAGGCATCTCTGATCAGTATTAACAAAAAACTACGGGCACTCATAAAATCGTCTAAGGCCAGCTTTGAGAGAAAAATTGCACAGGACACTAAGGATAATCACAAGGCTTTCTTTAGTTATGTTAGGAACCTGGGTGGGAATTCCCAGATATGCTCAGAATTAGTCCAAAATGACAAAAAATACACCAAACCCACAGACATTGCCAACATCCTAGCTGACAGGTTCAGCGCAAACTCCCCCCCCCCCACCAAAAGGGCAAATATCACATGTCAAATATTTCAGATGCTCAGGTAAGAGCCACCCTCTCCAAAGCAAAAAACACAGCATCAATGGGACCAGACGGTGTCCTGGGCTGCGTCGTACATGAACTCCAAGAAGAGCTAAACCCAAACATAAAACTACTGTTCAATCTCAGCCTTACTACAGGATATGTACCCAAAGAGTGGCGTACAGCAATAGTGGTCCTGGTCCCTCTCCACAAAGGTGGTGCCTTAACGGATCCTGGAAACTATCGCCCCATAAGCCTGACTAGCTTGGTCTGCAAAGCTATGGAAAGGATTATCATGGACATCATAAATAAAGATATTGGGGACCTATAGACACTGGATCCTACCCAGTTCGGCTTTGTTAAGGGCAGATCCTGCCTCTTAAACCTGGTCGATTTCTTTGAAATAGTCACCAAGGCCATTGACGAGGGGAAGGTGGTCCACACAGCCTACCTGGACCTCGCAAAAGCCTTCGATACAATACCCCACTCGGGCATTATAGATATGCTCACCAGCTTAAATATAAACCCCTATGTCACTAGATGGGTTGCAAACTGGCTCAAGGACAGAACCCACATGGTTAGAATTGCTGGAGCCATGTCAGACTCCAAACCAGTTACAAGTGGCATCCCACAAGGCTCAGTCCTGGGACCTCTCTTGTTTGGTATATATTTCTCGGAGGTACAGGCCAACACGGAAGGACTTTGGCTGACCAAGTTCACAGATGACTGCAAACTAGGCACCATAATCGACTCTCCAGCCGACACAAGCATCCTACAAAAGGGCCTCATAGAAACAGACAACTGGTGCCAGAGCCATGGCCTCAAGCTAAACGCCAAAAAGTGTATAGTCATCCCCTTTGGCATAAACAAAGTGCCCACAAATTACCACATAGGTGGTAATCCATTAAGTATGGGAGAAGTAATTAGGGACCTGGGGACCCAAGTTGATAGCAATCTCTCATTTGAAAACCACGTGGCCAAAGTGGTTAGAAAAACATTTTATATAGCCACCTAATCATGAAGGGATTCACATCTAGATCAGGGGAGGTCATCGTGCCTCTTTACTCATCCCTCATCAGGCCCATAATTGAGTACAATGCCCCTTTTGGGATGTACCTTACCAGACACCTGCATCAAATGGAAAGACCCCAAAAGTACCTCACCAAGAGGATCAAAGGGCTCAAACAGATGCCATATGCTGCCCAGTTAAAGAAACTCCAGCTCTACTCAGTGGCATACCGCCTGCTCAGAGGCAATCTGTGCCTGACGTATAAAGCCATGTCCAAGCAGGAATTAATGGACATGCTGCACCTCAGAAAATCCAAATCCCATCGAGCTACGCACTCGAGAGACTTGAACCTCAGCACTGAAATAAATAGGACATGCTGGAGGGACAGATTCATAACCCAGAGGCTCCCGTCACTCTGGAATAAAATCCCAGTTCAGGTTAGGCAGAGTCCCTCATTGAAGGCAAAATATAGGCAATAAAAGCAAACAGAGATACTTATGATCAATCAAAGTCTCTTTTTCCTTTCTGCTGCTGTAGTAGTTTGCAGGATGCCCAGATAAGATCCACAGAACTAAAACACTTGCAAACCTACGCAAACATGGGTTTTTAAGTAAAAAAACAAAAGTAATAGAAAGCAGCCCACAACAGCCAATTAGATACAGTTTCTGAGCTGGAAACCACTCCTCAAGTGCTAGATAGGCTGTTCAGTGCTTACCACTCCCACTGATAAGCAAGCAGAAAGACTTCCCTCTACCACAGAAGCCCTAGACAACTCAGAAACTCAAAATACAATCCTGGAATCAGCAAACCTGAAAGCTGGACTATTCTAGCTAGAGAAAATGTTGGGAAACGTGCAAACGGATAAGATTTTTTTTTATTTTTTCTTTCTTGGAGAAAACAGTCAGAAAAACAAATAAAACAGTAGTAAACACACTTTTAAAGCACAGAAGGTGTAGCACACTTGAGTGTGTAGCCTACAATATTAAATAACTTAAAAAACTACTAAAAGTGCAATATACACTTTTAAAATGCAAAATACAGCAACAGTGAATGCAGTAAGTTGAAAATGGCTATTTTAAACTGCAGAAAGCAAAATATAGGCAATAAATGCAAACAGAGATAATTATGATCAATCAAAGTCACTCTTTTTCCTTTCTGCTGCTGTAGTAGTTTGCAGGATGCCCAGACAGGATCTATAGAGCTAAAACAAGTGCAAACCCATGCAAACATGAATTTAAAGTCAGAAACTAACAAGGGATAGAAAGCAGACCAAAACAGCCAATTATATACAATTTCTGACCTGGAAACCACTCCTCAAGTGCTAGATATGCTGTTCAGTGCTTACCACTCCCATTGATGAACAGAAAGGCTTCCCTCTACCACAGAAGGCCTGGACAACTCAGAAACTCAAAATACAGTCCTGGAATCAGCAAATCTGAAATCTGGACTATTCTAGCTAGAGAAAATGGCAGAAAATGAGCAAACAGATCAGATTTTTTTTTGGAGGAAACAGTCAGGAAAACAAATAAAACAGTACTAATCTCATTTTAAAAGCAAGAAAGACTAGCACACATGAATGTGTAGCCTACAACAGTAAATAACTTAGGAAATGACTAAAAGTGCAGTAAACAATTTTAAAATGCAAAATACAGTAACAGCAAATGCAGTAAACTGAAAATGACTATTTTAGGTGCGGAAAGCAAAATATAGGCAATAAAAACAAACAGAGTTACTTATGATCAATCAAAGTCACTCTTTTTCCTTTCTGCTGCTCTTGTAGTTTGCAGGAGCTCATAGCTTTAATCTTCTCATAGCTTTAATCCTCTGCACCAACTGCCTGAAATTGTGGCTTGGATTATTGTTGAAAAGGATAGAAGATAGGCCAAATCACTTACTGGATTAACAAATATATAAATTAAATAATTAAATTAGCTAATACCAGATATCCATTCGATTGGTATGATTCCTCTTTTATACCATTTACTTGTCCTGCTACTTACCTTGCTGTCACACTTCTTTTTTGAACTTGTCCTGCTACTTACCTTGCTGTCACCCTTCTTTCTTGAATGGTGTAGTCTGTAGCCTTCTTGGTGATCTGAATAATCTAAGACATGCTAGTGATCAACTCCTTCTCATACATGGATTCCATCACATACTGTATATTTGATCTGTGACACTCTTCCCAGTCTAGTGTCATTAGTTCACTCAATCTATTAGAGAACATTTGTGAAGGCCAACCCACTCAGATTCTTAACGTTGAATTAACTTCTGTTCCAGCTTTCTCCATTTCCACCTTACTGGAAAAAAAAATTCTAAGCTTGCTTCCCCCCTTTCCTGTGGCAGGTTAGATACGGATTTGCTGTGTCCAGGACTGTTTGTGAGCTCCTAAGCCCCCCCACCCACTTAACTGGGGTTAAACTATTCCTGGCGCCATAAAGTCTGTTCTTCAAAATTTCCCTTGCAACTAGCCAGCTTTTTAGTTTTAGCACTCATCTGTTTCTTTGATCTCAGCACTTGTTCAGAACTCATTGTAAGCACTAAATAAGTTACAAATTACTACAGCACTTAACTTTACTCACTTGTCTAGAGGAAAACAGTTTTTAGTACTTAATAAATAAGCACCTATTCAGGCATGTCTAAAGGTCAGCTCCCGGTGTTTTCTCCTGTCTACCTGATTAATCTGGGCATCTTGGGACAATGCAGCAATTGCCTCATGTACACAGACAACCCTCTCCTCCTATCACCCAACACTACGACCTGTGAGAGATGCACTTATATAGCCAAACTGGAAGCAAAGCTCTCTTCACCAAAGACTGGCCTAGACAGTCAAGAGGAGAAGTTAAATACTTGCACCGCACCACACTCATCACATAGTCCCTCAAAACCTACACCACCAAAACACAGACAGAGAACCACAAAACACACAGCTACATTCGTGGAGGCTCTCAGTACAAATCTGCCCAAACAACAGAGACCTCCAAAGCAGAAATGCAAGCAACCTCCACCCCCCCCAACACAACCCAAATGATACATAGCCCACATACTCTGTGTGCCACTCAACTACAGCCCATAAGGCATAATGTACCACAACACTCTAGTCATAGGTGACTCTATAGTCAGGCACACTGATGTTCCACTCACCAGGCTAAACAAGGAAAAAGTCACTGTCAGCTGCCTGTCAGGTGCCAGGATCCGCCACATAATGCATGCACTCAGGTCACTCCACAACAAGTACAAATATGACTCTGTCATTGTCCATGTTGGTGTGAATGACCTGAGACGTACCTCCCTGGACTACATGAAAAGAGACACGGAGGAGCTCTCTGATCTTGTAGCCCAGGCCGGTATGACCCTAGCCCTGAGTAGCATCCTGCCATCACCCAGAATGACATCACAGTACAAGGACAAAATGATTGACTTTAACAATTGGCTAAGCTTCTGGTGTCATTCTAAGGGAATCCAGTATCTGTCTGCCTGGGATGACATGATCGACAGACCACGCTGCTTTGCCAGAGATGGCCTGCACCTGTTGCCCTTGGGATTCTGGATACTGGCAAAGGCTCTTGCCACCCCTATAGTGCCTTTTTCAGGCAAGGTTCAAATGACAAATTCACCACCGTAACAGGTACAAGCAAGCAAAATCTGAGGGTAATGCTACTTAATGCTAAAAGTCTAAACCTCAAAATGCACTCAATCGAGGCACTCCTTAAAATGGAGAACAATGACATCTGTGCAGTGACAGAGACCTGGTTCAAAGCTCCAGAGAGCACCCCTGCATTACCAGGCTATAATTCATAACACACCTTTCGGCCACCAAACCCGGACCGAAACACTAAAGGTGGAGGCGTGTCCATATTCATTAAGGATATCCACACCTCCAAGCTAGTTGCTCAGCATAATGCATCTGAGATTATCCAAATTCAACTAACTCTGGGCAAAACCGCAATCCAGATTGTAGCTTGCTACAGACCCCCCACCATGCCCAGGGATTCCCACTCCTCTTTTCTTGATACACTGGAAAATATTAAGGTACAACCCAACACTCTAATAATGGGTGATTTCAACTACCCTACCATTAACTGGGAAAACTACTCATGTACCAACTCTTTTGCTCAACGTTTTCTGGAAATCATCAATTCCAACACTTTGGATCAACTTATCCACACCCCCACCAGGGGCAGCAATATCCTAGACTTGGTCATCACCAACATGGGTGACCAGTGTTCCACACCAGAGGTCAGCTCCTCGTTGGTCAGATCCGACCACAAACTATTCACCCTAGACATCCACATCCCGCTCCCACCCCCCATTAGGAAAGCAACCATAAAAAAATTCTCCAAAGCCAACTTCACGCTTCTTAAGACAGAAGTGGCAAACTTCATGACACCCATGCAGATGACAATAGAGGTACGACTGCTGAATCATACACAAATGCACTTTATAATCACTTACACAAGTGCATGGATCATGCTATCCCTAACAGAACCAAGATGCTATCCTCCAAAAAAAGGAAGCCAATCTGGTGGTCTTCTGCCATAAACAAACTCTACAACAGAAGAAAGAAACTGTTGCAAAAAAGAGTAAATTCCCACGATTGGAGGAACTCCCTGGTCAGCCTCAGTAAGAAGCTGAGATCCCTCATAAAATCCTCCAAAGCTAGTTATGAAAACAAAATTGCCACTGATTCTAAAGACAACCACAAAGCATTCTATAGCTATGTCAAAAATCTCAATGGCGACGCTCAGATCTGCTCTGAGTTACAGCACAATGACACTAAATATACAGAACCAAATGATATTGCCAACATCCTGGCAGATAGTTTCAGTGCTAACTTTACCCCACTCTCACCCCCTAAAGGGCCCATCTTTATACCAGAAGAATGCAAAGTTCCTGTAATCACGGCTGCACAGGTAAAAACTTCACTCTCCAAAGCCAAGAACACAGCATCCATGGGACCTGACAACATCCCAGGCTGCCTTCTACATGAACTACAGAATGAACTTGCACCCCACCTAAGTACCATGTTCAATCATAGCCTCACCTCAGGCTTTGTGCCCATTGAATGGCACACCGTGACAGTTATCCCACTCCACAAAGCGGGGGCCACAACAGACCCTGGGAACTACCGCCCCATTAGCCTGCCAAGCCTCATCTGCAAGGCCATGGAACGTATCATCATGAAACGCATAAACAAAGACATTGGAGATCTCCAAACTCTGGACCCCACACAGTTTAGGTTTGTAAAAGGAAGATCATGTCTCCTAAACCTGATAGACTTCTTTGAAGTAGTCACCAAAGCCATAGATGAGGGTAAGGTGGTTCACACAGCCTATCTAGATCTCGCCAAGGTGTTCTACTCCATCCCCCACTCTGGAATTATAGATAAACTCACTAAACTAGGTATAAATCCCTATGTCACAAGATGGGTTGCCAACTGGCTTACTGAAAGAACCCACACCGTGAAAGTAGCAGACTCCAAATCAGACTTCAGACCAGTGACAAGTGGAGTACCACAGGGTTCAGTCCTGGGTCCTCTCCTGTTTGGTATCTTCTTCTCTGAAGTACAGGCTAACACAGAAGGTCTTTGGCTAACTAAATTCGCAGATGACTGCAAACTAGGAGCCATAATTGAAACTCCTAACGATGTGGACATCCTACAAAAGGGCCTCACTGAGACAGATGCCTGGTGTCAAAGACATGGTCTCAGGCTCAATGCCAAAAAGTGCATTGTCATCCCCTTTGGTAAAAACTCTGTACCCATGAACTACCACATAGGCGGTAGTCTTCTTAACACCAAAAGTGTGATAAGAGACCTTGGGACACAGGTGAACAGTAGTCTCTCCTTTGATAATCACATCGCCACAGTGGTCAGGAAATCCTTCTACGTGGCACACCTCATCACAAAAGGTTTCTCATCCAGAAAAAAAGAGGTCATTGTTCCCCTCTACTCATCACTCATTAGACCCATTATAGAGTACAACGCCCCTTTTGGTATGTACCTCACAAGACATCTACAACAACTGGAAAGGCCACAAAAATACCTCACAAAGAGGATTACTGGCCTCAAACAGATGCCTTACGCAGACCGTCTCAAAAAACTCCAGCTTTACTCCATCGCATACTGCCTACTCAGAGGCGATCACTGCCTAACATACAAAGCTATGTCAAACCCAGAGCTGTTGGACATGCTCCACTTAAAGAAATCCCAATCCCTCCGAGCTACATGCTGTAGGGACCTAAACCTTGTCACCACAATAAAGAGAACATGCTGGAGGGATAGATTCCTGTCCCAGAGACTTCCCTTACTCTGGAACAGACTACCTATCTATGTCAAACAGAGCTCCTCATTAGCACTCTTCAAGAAAAATCTTGATGATTGGATGGGTAATAGGAAATTCACCCCGGGGATCACTTCTGTGGTTCTGCTTGACAAGGGCACATGAAAATAATTTTCTTGGGTGGCGAAAGCCAGGGTACCTTTTTGGCTAGGCTTGCATAGGCCCTAGGGCCAATAGCCAAGTACCTACCTATGAACCTATGAACCTAAGTGTGTGTTTGGTCAACAGCTGCTTAGTAGACTGTTTATGATTGTTTGTGTGATCTTGGAGTTAGTATATATAATTGGCAGGAGGTGTAAGGAGTGCAGAGGAGGACAGTCATTATATCTAGCCTTGTGGTATGCACTGCATAACATCTGACTAACCATTCATATACTTTATTGCATCCTATTCTCTATTCTTCAGTATTGTTACTTATGTGCTCTCTGTACCTACGCTAATTATGTTTCTCTTACCCCTTATTTCAAATTAGTTTAAAGGCATTGTGGTTTACCATGCTTTGCTATCCAGGCAGGCTTTCCATCTGCATCTAAATGTACGATGTCTCTGGATGAAGCTCAGAATGCTCCCAATCATATCTGAAGTCACTTGCTGTGCAGTATTGCTATTCTTTGCTGCAGACGCTGAGGCATTCATATCCCCTAATTCTATTAGCTCATGTCTTTTTTACATACAATATTGTAAATGTACATATATAGGCCATTGAGCTCTTTACTTTCCCACAAAGCTTTCTAACATTCATTGCTTCACAGTTTGGTGTGCTTGCAGTATAATCTGCAGCAGATTAATATCCACATACAGTTACACACAGTCTAGTCCTGTTTTACCAGATGATTGTAACAGGGATTGATTTGTCCCTCTGTCAGTGATCATAAAACTGTACCCTAATTAAATTCTTTCTAACCAGTTTTATTCTTCACTTAACAGCTCATATATTTATTTTATTTATTTTACATTTGGAATGAAGCCAGTTTACAGTGGAGGTCTGGGGAGAAACCAGATGCATGCTTTGTAATGTGGGAGGAAACTGGGGCTACCTGGAAGAAACACACACAAATGCAGGGAGGACATGCAGACTCCACACAGATTGCACCCCAGCTGAAAGAAAATCTTGCTGTAAAGAAACAACGCTACCACTTCACCACTGCATCATCCATATATGAGGCAAAATCAAATAATTAGAACAAACTTTTCCATTTAAAATGTGTTATACAATATTTTTTTTCTGAATTTTCTTCATCCTGTTTTAATAACTTAGACTTTACCATAATATAATCATAGAATCAAAGTTAAATCAATAAATATAAATGAAAATAAGCAATCGGGGAACATGTTCATAGGTTGGTACTAGGCTATCGCCCCTAGGGCCTATACAAGCCTAGCCATAACAATTCCCTGGATATTTCTTCCCACAATATTTACTTCCCTGGACCCCTGTCTAGCAGGGCAACTGACATGATCCCCGGGGTGAATTTCCTATCTCCCATCCAGTTGTCAAGGTTCCTTTTGAAGAGGGCCAAGGAGGCGCTCTGCTTGACATGTATGGGCAGTCTATTCCAGAGTATGAAGAGTCTCTGGATCAGGAACCTATCCCTCCAGCATGTTTTGTTCATTGTGGTGACAAGGTTTAGATCCCTGGACCATGTACCTCTGAAGGATTGTTTTTTCTTTAAGTTGAGCATGTCCAACAGCTTAGGGTTTGACATGGCCTTGTATGTTAAGCAGAGATCGCCTCTGAGTAGATGATATGTCACAGACTATAGCTGGTGTTTTTTTAGGCAGTCAACATAGGGCATCTGCTTTAGGCCTGTGATTCTTTTATTGAGGTATTTCTGCGGCCTTTCCAGCTGTTGCAGATGTCTTGTGAGGTACATACCAAATGGGGCGCTGTACTCTATAATGGGTATAATCAAGGATGAGTACAGTGGGACAATGACCTCCTTTTTTCTGGATGAAAAGCCCTTAGTGATGAGGTGTGCCACATAGAAGGATTTCCTGACTATTGTGGCAATGTGGTTATCGAAGGTGAGACCACTGTCCACCTGTGTCCCTAAGTCTCTCATCACACTTTCGGTGTTTAGTGTACTGCCATCTATGTGGTAATTCATGGGTTCATGTTTTTTTCCCAAAGGGGATAACTATACATTTCTTGGCATTAAGCTTGAGCCCATGGCTTTGGCACCAAGCATCTGTTTTGTAAGGCCCTTTTGTAGAATATCTACATCATTTGGGGATTCAATAATGGCTCCCAGTTTGCAGTCATCTGCAAACTTTGTTAGCCAAAGTCCATTACTGTTGGCCTGTACTTCAGTGAAGTAGATGCCAAACAAGAGTGGTCCCAGGACTGAACTGTGAGGTACTCCACTTGTCACTTGTCTGGAGCTGGATTTGGAGTCAGCTACTTTTACAGTCTTGGTTCTGTCAGTAAGCCATTTGGCAATCCATCGAGTGACGTAGGGATTTATGCCCAGCTTAGTAAGTTTATCTATGATTCCAGAGTGATGGATGGTGTTGAAGGCCTTGGCGAGGTCCAGATAGGCTGTGTGGACCACCTTACCCTCGTCCACACCTCTGGAAACTGATTTGAAGAAGTCAATCAGGTTCAGGAGACAGGATCGGTCCTTCACGAACCCAAACTGGGTGGGGTCCAGTGTTTGAAGGTTGCCAATGTCTTTGTTATAAGTTCCATGATAATGCGTTCCATGCCCTTGCAGATCAGGCTCGTCAGACTGATGGGACAGTAGTTCCTGGGATCCAAGGTCGATCCCCCCTTGTGGAGTGGGATAACTGTAGCTGTGCGCCACTCAGTGGGCACGAACCCTGAGGTGAGGCTATGATTGAACATGATACTTAGGTGAGGTGCCAGTTCATTTTGTAGTTCATGTAGTACACAGCCCGGGATGTCATCTGGTCCCATGGATGCTGTATTCTTAGCTTTGGAGAATGCGGTTTCTACCTGTGTGGGTGTGATTATCGTAATTTGGCAATCTTTTGCTACTGAGATGGGCCCTTTAGAGAGTGAGAGGGGGGTGAAGTTGGCACTAACTCGATCTGCCAGGATATTGGCAATATCCTTGGGATCAGTATATTTAATGCCATTCTGTTGTAGCTCAGAGCAGATCTGAGCATTGCCATTTAGATTCTTGACATAACTATAGAATGCCTTGTGGTTGTCTTTGGAATCTTTGGCAATTTTATTTTCATAACTAGCTTTGGAGGATTTTATGAGGGATCTCAGCTTCTTACTGAGGCTGGTAAGGGAGTTTTTTGCATCCTGGGATTTTCCTCTTTTCTGCAACAGTTTCTTGCTTCTGTTGTATAGTTTGTTTATGGCAGGAGACCACCAGATTGGCTTCCTTTTTTTGGAGGAGAGCATCTTGGTTCTATTTGGGATGGCACGAGTCATCCATGAGTCGATGTGCTTGTACAGTGCCTTAGTGTAGGATTCAGCAGTCAGACTTTTAGATCCCATCTGCATGGGTGTCTTACTGGGGGGGGGTGGGGGTGGGATGTGGATGTCAAGGGTGATTTGCTTATGGTCAGACCTGACCAATGAGGGGGGGTGACCACTGGTGTGGAGCATCTATCTCCCATGTTGGTAATGATCAGGTCTAGGATATTGGAGCCTATGGTGGGACAATGGATTAGTTGATCCAGGGCATTGGAATTTATGAATTCCAAGAACGGTTGGGAAAAGGTGTTGTTACCCGAGTAGTTTTCTCAGTTAATGGCAGGGTAGTTGAAATCAGCTAGTATTAGGGTGTTTGGTTGTATCATAATATTTTCCAGTATGTTTAGAAAGGTGTAGTGAGAATCCTGGGGCATGGTGGGGGATCTGTAGCAAGCTACAATTTGGATTGCAGTCGTATCTAGTGTTAGCTGAACCTGGAGAATTTCAGATGCATTGTGTTGGGCAACTAGCCTGGAGGTGTGAATATCCTTGGTGAATATGGACACTCCTCCACCTTTAGTGTTTTGGTCTTGGTTTGGTGGCCGAAAAGTGTAGTAAGAGTTGTAGCCTGTTATTGCAGGGGTGCTCTCTGGAGCCTTGAACCAGATCTCAGTTACTGCACAGATATCGATGTCCTCCATTTTTAGGAGCGCCTCAAGAGAGTGCATTTTGAGGTTTAGACCTAGCATTGAGTAGTATTACATTCAGATTTTGCATGCTTGTATCTGTTACAGTGGTGGTTTTGTCCTTTGAACCTTGCCTAAAAAAGGCACTATAGTGGTGGCAAGAGCCTTAGCCAGTAACCTGAATCCCAGGGGTGACAAGTGCAGACCATCTCTGTCAAAGCATCTTGGTTTGTCGATCATGTCTTCCCAGGCAGACAGATACTGGATCCCCTTTGAATGACACCAGAAGCTTAGCCAGTTGTTGAAGTCAATTATTTTGTCCTTATACTGTGGTATCATTCTGGGCGAAGGCAGGATGCTACTCAGGGCTAGGGTCATACCTGCCTGGGTCACATGATCCGAGAGCTCTTCCATGTCTCTTTTCATGTAGCCCAGGGAGGTACATCTCAAGTCATTCACTCCAACATGGACAATGACGGTGTTGTATTTGTACTTGTTTTGGAGTGAGTTGAGTGCATGCGTTATGTGGTGGATCCTGGCACCCGACAGGCAGCTGACTGTAATTTTCTCCTTGTTCAGCCTGGTAAGTGGGACATCAGTGTGCCCAACTATAGAGTCACTTATGACTGAAGTGTTGGGTACATTGTCTTGCCTTAGGGGCTGTTGTTGGGTGGCACACTGGTATAGTGAGCTATGTGTCACTTTGGTTGTGACTGGTGTTTGTTTGTGTTTCAGCTTCAGAGGTCCTTGTTGCTTGAGCAGGTTAATGTTAAGGGCCTCCACATATGTGGGTTTAGTGTTGCTATGTGTGGGTGTGGATGGTGTGGGTTTTGAAAGGCTATGTGTTGCTTGAGGTGTAGTGCAGGTGTTAACCTTCTCCTCTTGACTGTCTAGAACAATCTTGGCTGGAGAGAGCTTTGCTTTCAGTTTGGCTATGTAAGTGCATCTCTTGCAGGCTGTAGTGTTGGGTGGTAGGAGGAGAGGGTTGTCTGTGTACATGAGGCAGTTGCTGCATTGCCCCAGTATGCCCAGATTCACCAAGTGGATAGGAGAAATCACCAGAAGCTGACCTTTGAACATGCCTGTTTAGATGCTTTTTTTGTAAAGTACAAGATCTGTTTTCCCTTACCTTTGCAAGGTACTTTGCAATTATAGGCTGCTTAGTGCCTTCAATTAATTTCTCCTTATTGACAAGGAGAGGTCAGTGCTTGTATCAGTCTAAGCCTTCCTATTGCTTTCCAGCAGGTTCTGGAGCAAGTGCTAGCCACAGGGATTCAGATTTTAGTGCTGCTACTGAGAAACCAGCTAGTTCTAAGAGAAAATTTGAAGAGCAGACTTTCTAGCACCTGGAATAGTTTAACCGTAGCTCCGCGGTGCTGCACGATGCAACAAATGCACAAACACACACGTTTTTAAGCCAGAAAGTTGAAAGGGATAGAAATCAGCCCAAAAAGGCTAATAAAATTACCATTTCAGAGCTGGAAACCACTCCTTCTAGTGTTAGATGGGCAGTACAATGCTCACCGCTCCCGCTGGTAAGCAGTAGGACTTCCCTCTACACCAGCAAGGTCTGGATAGCTCTGAACATAGAAAATACAGTCCTGAGACAAGCAAAGCCTGGGATCTGGACTATACTAGCTAGGAAAGGTGGGAAACGAGCAAACAAGATAGTATTGTTTTGTGTTTTGTTTTTTGTTTTTTTTTTTTGGTTAAAACAGGCTAAATAATGCAATAATACAGTAAGTAAATACAGAAAAGGCTAACACACTTGAGTGTGTAGTCCTAAACAGTAAATGCAATTAAAACTCTACAAAATTAGCAATTTAAAAGTAACAAGGAACAATTATACATCCAGGAACTTTTGCAAAACAATCAGTACCTATGGAAGAGCCAAAAAATATTAGGTAAAGTCAACTAAAGTCAGCAAAGAGTTTTTTCAGAACTCTGTTCATTGATTTCAAAATCTTAAGGGACATTGTAATTATTATGTTAAGTGTGTAAGCTAACTCAGCACATTTGTTCCTTTTCAGGGGCAAGCCAGAAGTATTCTCTGGTTAAGCAATTTGCTTAGAGTCACACAGTAGACAAAGTGAGGCAGACAGAAAATCAGACTCTGCACCCCTCACTTCAAGAAGCTGCTGGGCTCTTAATCCTCTGATTAACTGCCAGACATCTTGCACAAATTCGAATGTTTAACAGAAATGGCTTTGCTTAGATTCATATTACAGTTGCATAAAAGCTGACAAGATCAGAATGGATTCAAGTTACTTTATGAGGCACTATGTTGAACACATTTGTAGCATCTTCACGTGGGACATAAACATGTCATACAAAGGTAAGACTTGATTGCAAAACCAGAAAATGTGCACAGTATCAGCCTTAGATGCCAAAGAGATTTTTTTTTAAATTTTCTATCTCAAGAATCCTTGATGCAAAAGCAGCAAGAAAGTGCAGCTGTCAAAGCAGAAGAGTGGTGAGGAAAAAGGGAACTACTATGAACCTTACTGCAATGTAGGTACTTAACTGGAAAGATGGTATGTACACACATATAGAGACCCACACACACACGCACACACGCACACGCATGTGCACGCACACGCACGCACACGCAGGCGCGTGCGCGCACACACGCACGTGCACACACATGCACACAGACGCGCGCGCACGCACACACACATGCACACATGCACACAGACGCACACACACAGGCACACACACACAAAGAACTGTACTTAAATGAATATACTATGTAGGTTTGGCTAAATATATATTCCTTGCATTACTTGCGACAAGAGTGGGAAATTAAGAATTCAGATGCAGATTTATATTATCTTTTTTCTCCCATGGTTCTCCAAAACTTGCCTTTTGAGCTTAAGCATGTTGTTAGAATTCTATATTCATGCTGCATTACATTTTCTTAGGAATAACATTTTATATGGGGCTATGAGTGTACTTCATCTTTAGGTTACATAATATGCTTTAACAGTGAGGATTTAGCATTTTTGTTTATATTCTAAGAAGTTATTTTTCTATCACAAACCATGTAATGTGTTCACCAAAGATGTAGTTGCAAATGATTTAATATTGTTTAGAAGTGTTCTTGAACTGTTTTCATCAAATGTCATTTTATTCATTAGAATGCCCTTTGCATTAGGCTGTTTCTCAATTTACATTTACATCCTCTCCATAAATTATTTGACATAGGCATTGAATCAATACGTTCTTCAAAGAAGAGCTTAGTCTCCAGAGTAATCAGTTCCATGCATTCTTTTTCCTGCAAAATGAAAGTGTTTAGTCTATACCTCTATGATTTCATATGAGTTAAGAGAGATTAAGTTAAGACGCATAATACAAACTAACAAACTGAATTAATCCTGTGGTGAACAGGCAGACATTCAAGTCTAGGAGAATGATATAACACATAAAGAAGCAGATGTACTCTTTCTAATGCCTGTAGTATACAGACTCCTGGCAGTTTGGATTCCTTTTGCTTAATCTGTCCATCAGTTGTAAGCTGTGTTTCTTCCTTAATGTGCATTTAAATTATATAGATATTATTTGGTTGTTATCCTATAAGACTTTTAAGATTACAACTTCTTGTTAGGACTGACAAATACAAAAATTCAAAAAGATAGTCCTGGTAAGGACTGTAATGATTAAAGGATCTATACAGTTAGAGAATGTGCTTTTTCATTTACAGACCAGCTGTGGATTAGGTATTATAGCTACTAGATTTTAGGTACTTATTTTATTTTTGGGAAGAAGGGGTCAGCTTTCTGCTGACTACCAAGCCCTGTTTTCCCATATGGCTCCCCTTCTTCTCTGGGGCCACTGCACTAGGTGCACGCTGCCAAGCCCTCTCATTAGATAGATCACATTCCTGTGAATGAGAGTTCCTCTCAGCCACTGGGCCATGAATCCAATCACAAGGGGGTGAAGTAGTGGAGAAGCTAAAGCAAGCAATAATACCTGACAGGGTATCATGGAACTAACACCCACCTAGTGGGTGTTGTGAGGTCCGAAGTTGCAGGCAGACAGTCTTACCACCCCTGGAAGGGTATTATTTCTTTGACAGTGCCCACTCTGGAGGGCATTATTGTGCTTAGAGAATGCACAATCTGTCAAATTGGTTGTATTTTTTTACAACTATATAGCAATAATCATTGTCAACAGTGCTATGATGTACATCTCGCCCATTCTCAAAGCCATCATACTGCATCCAAGCTGGGACTTTTCCTAGATCATCTGTTCCTGCTATTTGCTAGTGCTACTTCAATTAGGCATAGTCTAGGAACATTTCCAGCCCTCCTTTATAAGGGAATTTTTACCCAGATCTTCATGCATGCTTGCATCCTAGACTCTGTTCTGCATCCCATTCTCCACTGGAATAAAAGAAACAGACTAGCCTGGTAACACATCAGTCCAACCCTTCACCTAATGAGAGGCAAGCAGACACAGCCTCATCAGTCTTCCCTCTATCTGGTCAGCTACAACCGTTAGCAAAGCTGCAAGTCGAACCCTGGTCAACTAGGTCATTCTCTGGACTTTTCCAATTGAGTACTTATCTGAATCTGGGGTGAATGTTGTACAGCATTAGTTTGTTTTTTAGTGCTAAATGTTAAATATCTGGAAACCACATCTAGATATTTTTATTCCCTTTTCAATTTATTTTCATATATATGAGCTAAATGAATATGATCGAGTTAGTACCAAGTCATCAGCATATGAAATATGTCAAGTGCTTGCAGTGCCTTGGCCTAGTGATACAGCACTGACCCTTTATATGCCTCTTGTGTGAGTGCAGAGATAGTATTGCCAGTTTTTACTCGGAAGGTTCAGTTTTCTAGATAGCAATCGAACCATGTAACAGCAATACATAGAAACAGGAGGGAAAAGTTATGGCTGACCATGTCAAAAAAGTTTAATTAGCTCCTACCAGCCTTCCTGTTAATTCTCTCTCTTGCTCATGCAATATAGGATTGTGTTAGTCAGTAGCTGCAGAACAATATTGATGCTATTCTACTCCCTGAAGCTATGCATATAGAGTAAACTCTCAGTTAACAGGCACCCACGGGGATTGGCAGATGCCGGATAAATGCTGAAGCTATGCATATACAGTGAACTCTCAGTTAACTGGCACCCATGGGGATTGGCAGATGCCGCATAACTGTAGTTTCTGGTTGCTTGACAGTTACTATTAAAACTAGGCCTGACTAATACTGTACCCTATACTATTTATTTGGTTTGAATTGTTCTCAGGTTGGGGAGAGATGGAATTTATTCCTACCTTCCTTTTTAAAACTCTAAAACTCTAAAAACATAAGATATGTTTCTGTGGGGGAAAACAGTGCAACACATAAAGATTGTACTGTATTTCTTCAATTTTTTTGCTGGTTGCTTGAAAGTGCAGGTTGCTTAAGTTCTGGTTAACTGAGAGTTTACTGTAGTTCAGAATTAGGTCATATTTGTCTGCATAGTTTTTTTTTCTCTTTATAAATTACATTTTCCAGACATTCGGTAAGAAGTAGAAAAAATAAGATAGATTTGTATCGAGTGAAAGTTGTAGTATTTTGTATATTAGTGACTGGATAATTAGTAGCTTCTTTTCTGTAGTTAGGGATGAATTATCTTGTTAGTTTGAGGTTTCATTTTAGATAGGAGCTAATGTTTTGCACATAGAAAAAGTGGTCAGTTTTATGGACCAAAATAAGAATGCATCCCCTTCAAGGATACTACCAACAGGTAGTACATTTTAGAACATTTGGAGCTTTTAGAACCCGCATTAATGACAAGTATTTTGATTATAATTGAGATATAACAGTGCAAGAGTTTAGAATGAAACCATTACTTGCTATTTGTTCTGCTAGACACTTAGAGATGATACATCATTTGTACTGAATTCCTTCATTAGAAGCTTAGGGTCAGTGACAAAACCTTTTGTATTACTGATTCTAACGGAGGCTTATCTAGCATAGTTATGTAAGATATTTAATTTACAATTCAGAGTAATGGTGAGTGTGAAAGAGAGGTGAAAACGAGAGTACAGGTAGGGTGAAATTGATGGAGAAGAGTGTCAGGAGTGATTTGTGACAGATGGGTACCAGTAAGAGTGAAAGGGAAGTTCTACAAGAGGGTAGTGAGACCAGCTATGCTGTATGGGTTTGAGACGGTGGCATTGACAAAAAGGCAGGAGTTAGAGCTGGAAGTGGTAGAGTTAAAGATGTTAAGATTTGCACTGGGTTTGACAAGGATGGACAGGATTAGGAATCAGTATATTAGAGGGTCAGCTCAGGTTGGACGGTTTGGAGACAAAGTCAGAGAGACGAGATTGCGTTGGTTTGGACATGTGCTGAGGAGGGATGCTGGGTATATTGGGAAAAGGATGCTAAGGATGGAGCTGCCAGGAAGAGGAAGGCCTAAGATAAGGTTTATGGATGTGGTGAGAGAGGATATGCAGGTGGTTGGTGTGACACAGCAATATGCAGAGGACAGGAAGAAATGGAAACAGATGATCCGCTGTGGCGACCCCTAACAGGAACAGCCGAAAGAGAAGAAGAAGATGTAAGATATTCCATTTTTATCTGTTTGTTTGATTGTTTGTTTATTTGCATTTATTTACCAGGAAAGCCTCTCTGGGCAAAAAACCCTTTCGGTGGAGGCCTGGGGAGAAAAGCTCTAGATATATAAGGATGCACGAGTGCAGAGGACTAAGTGGAGCTATGCAGTTTAACAAGTGTTTACACATGATAAAGTTGTAACTTCAGCTGAATGAGAGATTAGAAGGAGAGAGGTGACATTATTGAGAAAAGACAAATGTTAGTAGAGGGGGATGAGGTGCCTGCATATGTGTGCTGGGTATGAATAACAAATAGAATCAGGGGTAAGTAAATTAGTTGAGATTTAAACAGAGTTGATAAAGTGACACTAGGCAGTGACATATCCCTTTGGAAAAGAGGTATGATTTTAGTAGTATTTTGAGTTGGTAGAAATTTACAGTTTTATGGCAAGGTAATTGAAGGGAATTCCAGTTTTCCACTCCATTTGAAGAGAATTGAGTATCATCATGTGAGTAATGTAAGAGACTAGTACTAGTTAGCAATGCGTCCATATATCTAAGAGTACGAGAAATGGAGTATGAAGGTGTGAGTGAGGATACTGATGGACATTTGTTGGGAGTATGTAACATTTTCTGGACTTGTTTCAGTTAGAACAGTTTAAGGAACTTAGGGAGCTCAAGGCAAATGAATTGTCTAACTCCGTTGCAGTGATAAATGTGTAAGGGAGAGTTGGTAACAAACGTGGCAATATTGTTATAAGTTTGTACTAGAATAGCAAGTTGGGTTGACTGAAGGTTAGTGAAAGAGGAGGATGTAACACATAAAAAGGGTGGGCAGTAATAGGCTAGTAGTCATGCATTTCCTAGTGGAATCAGAAAAAAGAATGTTTCTGTTTTTGGCCACTTGTTTGACATGATGGTAAATTTTTAGGTTATTATATTTGATGAAACCCAGTAGTTCAGGGTTGGTAATACTGTCAGTGGGTGTTCCATTTAACGCATGGCAGAAGCTAGATGTGATATTTTGATAGGGTTTGAGAGAACAGCTTTATTTTTCAGCATTAAGAACAATATTTAAATCTTTAAGCCAAGTGTTGATATATGTGAAGGAGTGTAAGGTAGTTGAAGGTAGTTCTACAACTGTTTTTGCAGAACAGTCATTTATATATTGGATAATGGAAAAGTTAACAGAGTATAAAGGGAGATCATTGATAAAAGTGTTGAATAGTAAGAGATCAAAGATGGGATATTGTGGGACTCTGTCAGGGATCGGGAGCGTGGATGACGTAATGTTTCCAGTATTGAGGGAAGTGGGATTTTTCTATGACTCTTTTGATGAGAGTAGATACTGATTAGGCTATGGCATCTGCAGCTATTTTGAGATATTAGAGGGGGAGTGGCTGTCAGTCAAGTGCAGCGAGCTTTAGTTTGTACAGACGTCTGTATTTTGGAGGTTGGAATAGGCTGCGTAAAATAATGATTAGGGAACAAATTCTATGTCGGGGGGTTGGGAGGTTTGTGAATGTGGTGAGGGCTGGATAGACAGATGGTAGAATTAATGAAGTGAGAGTTGAAAGTGGAAGCACCGGTACAGTCCATGACATTGGGGAATGGATTGGGTTGGGATGGTTGGCCTGATTTAAGTTGATGAGACAAATTTTTTTCTTATTAAAATATATGTAGAGTTGGGTTGCTGGTGAATAGTTTTTTCTTTTCAAGAATAACTTAAACTTTGGTTGTGCTTTTCAGTATTCCATACGATTAAAATTAAGAGGTTGACCTGCTGGCTTTCCAGGTTTTTCACGTTTTGTCTCATTGCTTCATAAGGTAGTTTTGTGGCTAGTGAGAACCACGAGTCAGAGTTTTATTTGATTCTTACTTCAGACTGAGGCATGTGCAGTTAGAAATCTATGGTTAAAGTGCAATGCAACCTTATCAAGGGGGAGGTATTTAGGATGTTCCAGTTATAGAGTCACATGACAGAATTCATAGCTGTCAGTGTTAGGTAGTTTCTTACTCTGTTGCATAAGACTGTTTTATGAATTAGAACATGGGTGAGAATGACATGGGTAGGGTGGCAATTGATAAAGCAATCAAGGAGGACACTGAGTTGTGCTATGCTGGTAGTGTTGTTTGTTAGGTGACTAGGTTAGGTCAGTGACTGCTTCATTTCTGGAATGTTTGTGGAATCTAGTAGGGAATTAATTAATTGAGTAAAGGTATACAAGTGGCAGGAGGCATTTGAGATGTTAGTTTCAGTATGTGAGGAATTTAGATTGCAAGCGGTTCAATTGATATTTGTATCATCTAGTATAATTATTTAAAAAGTGAGGTTGGTTGAAACCCAGGATAGGATGTCCTTAATTATTGATATGTTACTAGTCTGGCTGGATTTTTTGTAAAGGGCTATACTATATATCCCTTAATGGTCATTCAGTTTTAGGATAGATGTTAGTAGTTCTGAATTTTTGAAATGTGGGATTTTGGTAAGAAAAACTTGCTTTTTAAGGGCTATTTGAGTATAGGATGGCCAGATCATCTACTTGTTTTAAAGACTTGTCTGACTGGAGGATACTGTATCTGGATGGTAGGATTTCAGTTCATGTTTATTTAATTCTTTTATTTTTACATTTGTTAACCAGGTTAGTCCGACTTGGCCCAGAAAACCCTTTTTTAGTGGAGACCCAAGGAGAAAAGCTCCAGGAAAGAAATTAAAAAACAACAAAAATCTAACAATTCAAGTTGTAAGATACTTAACAGTACGAAAACAGAGAGAAATATATAATACAAATACATACGAGGCAAAAGTACAGTATTTTGATAATGCAGTAACAATATGTTTGAAAAATTTGGTTAGCATTAAGTTATTTACAAGGAATGTAGCAATGCGTAAAATAAAAAAATAAAAAAATCAGAGTAATATCATGGCATAGTACAACAAAGATGCATTTAATAGCATAGGTGCTAACTGCAGAAAGAGTAATATATGTAGACAGCTTAGGTAGATCCCAGGCAGATATGTTAATTAAGAGAAGAAGAAAAAATCATTAGGTAATTTCCTGACAAGTACAGATCCATGCATGATGGAAATTAATTTTTAGTTGCTTTTTGAATTCACCACTTTTGATAGTGACAATGGAGGTTTGTTCCATGAGTATGCAACTGAATGACTGTAATGTACTTTTCCAATATTTTTGTTTGGCTTGGTCACATGCAGAAGATTTTGTTGTGTGCTTCTGAGGTCATGATTGGGTGTGTAGGGTATAATTATGGCAAGGGCTATTTAGGATGCTGTATGCAATTTGTATTTGTGATATTTGAAGCATGTGGGGGAGCTCAGGCCATCTTAAGCTTTTCAGGGATATACAGTGATGGGATTTATAGCTATTACTGGCTGTGAATCTTGCTATATTGTTGTAGGTGGTTTCCAGTTTGGTTAGGAGATTATTTTCGAAGTTAGCAAGTATGGGAGCAGCATAGAGCAAAGACGGCAGAATAAATGTTTGAGCCAGTATAGGTCTAGATTTGTTAGGTATATATTTGTTATTGCAGTATAGAAGACCTAGGTTTTGATTGGACTTTTTGATGCAGTTTAAGATATGTAGGTTGAATTTTAACTGGTCGTCTATAGTAACACCAAGCAAATTGATATTTGAGTCGGTGGTGATAATTGTATTATCTAAGAATGCACTGGTGAAGTTGTCTTTAGCTAGATTGAGTTTGTTGGATGGAAAAGGAGAAGCTTGGTCTTTTTGGAGTCAAGAAGCTGGTTGTTTTCCATTAGCCATTGTTCTCCTAGGTGCAGAGATTGTTGAGTGGCACTGTGGAGATTTTGTATATTGTCAGAGGTATTAATAATTGGAATCGTCTGAGTAGTGTATTAAGGTAGAGTGGGGGCAGAAGACATGGAGGTTACTTGTAAATATTTTAAAAAAGTGGTGGGCCCAGGATAGAACCCTGGGGAACCCCAGTCTTAATAAGCTAGAAAGGGGAGAAGGATGTTTACCATCTGACGGACTGATATCTGTTTGAGAGGTAGCTGTTAAACCAGGAGATAGAGAGTTGTAGGTTGGAAAGTTTGTTTAGGAGGATGGGATGGAAAATGGTATCAAATGCTTTGGATAAGTCAATGATAGAGCTCATATGAGTTTATTATTATCTCTGGCTTGGGCAATGTTGTGTGCGAAAGATAGGAGGGCAGTTGTAGTACTGTGTGAGGGTTGGAACCATGCTGTATGGGTCTAATTAGGTTTGCCTGTAAGAGGTGGTTTAGTATTTGTCCATGTATACATTTTTCCAGTATCTTGAATAAGGGGAATAATATGGCAATAGGCCTGTAATTTGAGGGTTCTGCAAAATGTCCTCCCTTGTGGCAGGGTACATTATGAACAATTACATTATGATTGAAGGTGAATTCTTCTGAATGGAATCTGGAGTGGCTATGGGAGCCAAATGTGCTCCAAGTTTTGCCAACTTGGTCCTCTTGGAATGGTAAAAGAGATGTGTTTTCCTCTGCTTTTATGGCCAATATTGTGTTTTATGTGAGATATTTGAATGACATCATGATATTATGGTTAGGGAAGGAACAACTTCATTGAATATCTTAATGGCACAACCACCTTTTTTGAATTCACCTTTAAATTTCATTCTAGGGAGATTGATATTTTGAGCATTCACCTGAATAGAGATGTTACCACTGGAACACTGGTAAGTACTATTCACAGGAAAGTAACCTACTCTAATATATTGCTGCATTTCAACAGTTGCCATCCAGTACATCAAAAAAAGGGGTAGTTAAAGGCTAAATGGTAAGGCTATCTCACCTCATAAGTGACAATGAACTTTTTTCCAAGGAGATTTTTTGCACTAATTGGTATGTTTAAAGGTAGGGGGCATCCTTTGGGGTTGTTCTTGAAAATCAAGAAAGAGGTTCTGATTAAAAGGGGGACTACATTTACGCCGATTTTAAAAGCAGGCTTAATGGTCAGTAGAGTGGCTAAGGACAACTTTGATTCACATGCCCTGGTATTGCAATATAATGAAGAGACACCAACATTAGCGGCTAGTATAAAATGTTTATAGGATGTACATTTCAACAAAGAAATAAAAAAAAAAATAGGGTTCCAATGTAGGTAGTCTATAGTAAAGGTAGCGACCTTAAAATCATGTTGGAGTGTGGAATTACAACAAAAGTTATACACAGATCTTTAATGTACAAATGTGGTGTATGCAAGGTTTGTAAAAATATTAATTATGGCACTAGTGTGTCAGTGTGGTGTTATGAATGTACCATAGGTTGCCCTGGAAGATATAATTGCAATACCACCACGGTAGTCTATTTAGCCACATGCCTATCCTGTCCAGGTTTTTATGTAGGAAAGACCATCAGGAGACTTTGGTACTTTATTCTAGAGCATTTGAGGGACATCAAAAGTAAAAACATCCACAATGCCCTATATATTCATACCTTGGAATGTCTAAACTTTGAAAGATTTGTATTTTTTTATTATTGACAGGGTCTGTTGTGATGTTAGGGGGGTGATGTTAAACTTGAGTTGGAAATTAGAGAGGCTAAGTGGCAGTTTAGATTGAATGCCTGCTGCAAACCTGGGTTGAATGATGTTGTTTCAATAGCCCCCTTTTTAAAACAGAGGGCTACAGAAATATGAGTTGTCAATAATTTAACATTTTTTCCTTTCTTTTTTACAATTAAACTGCTGTCTGCTATCACTAATATTTCTGTTCTTATCCTTTGTGCATTTACAGTATTTAAAATGTTTTTTAACTAACACTATACACATTATAGTGTTTTTTAATGTTTGAAACTTTCTCATTAGCAAAAGAAATTTAGCTAAGCTTACGGATATTCTTTGTGTCTGATGTAATTAATTAAATGATTGATTATTACCTTGAGTACATAACTACAATTTAGCTTAATTGGTTTGACTCTGAAGAAGCCATTTGAAGATTATGGCGAAAGTGCTCAGTCTGTTGGTGCTGAATTAAACTGTTTGCTGCAACGTTACTGTCTTGGTGGTTCGGTTTGCTTTATTTTTCAGTGTTTTTTCTTAGTTTATTAGCCTTGTGGCTGTTGTGTCATTTTTATTAGTACTTCCACCTAGTCAAGTCCCTAACCTCTCATTTGGTAACCAATTAAAGTTCTCTACTCTGAGTAAAATCATGTTTTAAACAGGGCTGATATCACAGCTGTGTTTAAAAATCTAAGCTTTGGTGTCATCAAATATATGTAAATGAAATCTCTGTTAATTATGGGTGTCTTTAGGGTGCAACATTTATCTGTTATCATTATGTTATTTTATTGTGGGTAATTATTCAGGGCTAAGAGTGACAGCAGTAAGTAATTATTTCAGTCATTCTGAAGTGTCTTAAATTACCTTTTTTGATATGAGAGTGATAAGTTGTTTAAAATGGAGACATTTGGTAGTCTAAGGAATATGGTTTAAGATACTAGAGGTATATTTTTATTAGGGTCAAGTTATGGCATAGGAAAGAGGCTTGACGTGGGGCATTGTCAAATAAGTACATTAGATAGAAGAGACAATTATAAAGAAAGCATAGTCCCTGTGAAAAGGTGGTCTTTAGGCTGGGTACAACAGGTCAAGTAAATATGAAAGCAAATACAGAAATTAATTGCTAGAGCAAAATATTATCAGTGAAGGAGGACTACTGTTATGCCAAGTCCAGTCAGTGCAGCCCAGAAGCAATACAAGAATAAATAAGGAGCCTTTCTCCCCGGGCCTCCGCTGAAAATTGGCTTCGTTCCAAGTCGGACTTTCCCGGTTAACAAATGTAAAATAAAATAAAAATAAATAAATAACCTGGACCAAAAGAATGTCATTATATAAGTACTGATGTTCTCAGACATGTCAGTTAAAGGGTCAGTTATGGTATCTTAAAACAGATAAGGGGTATAATCTGAAAGTTGTGATTGGAGTTGAGATTCTGGTGGTGGAGGAACAGAATGAAACAGTGCTAATGTTATTTCAGATAGAAGTTGACAGATAAAATGACTTTTCAGAAGGTGTAGTGACAGCAAAAAATTCAAATAATGCAAACATGTATAAGATTGTAATTTTTTAATTACTTGACAAAAAAGTCAAATAATTTGAAATGTGTGAGAATGTCTTTGGGGTGGTACAGTAGTACACCAGTTTCCTCCCACATTCCAAAGACATGCAGAAGATCTAAATTGTCCATAGTTGTGAATCTGCATTTGTTTGTGTTGTGGAAGAACGACTGTGCTAGGGATATCCACCTGGCAGTCTGGACAGTGGCTCTAGATGATTGTTGCTGCTGAGGTGACAACCTGACCCCATGTGCAAAGGAAGTTGTGGATGGATGTTGTCAAATTGTCATTTGTGTATTCTAAAAAGAGAATTACAAAAAAAAAAGACTATTATGAAGCATGATCTGCAGCTTAAAAAGCAGGCAAAGACACCGGACAGAGTAGTCTTCGGTTTTGAAGCCTATGCTTTGAGGTTTCTTTATTTTTCTGCTAATGAAAAAATAAAGGTTGGCATCATATATAAAGTCACCAGCTTGCTTTGCTAGTGAAGATGGATAAACCCCTGACTGTGACCCTCATGAATTCGATTACTGCTTGGGTAAGTAATGGAGGGCTGTAGAGAAGAGAAAGGAATTAATCTGCCTGCTTGCCTTTCCCAGTGAAGGGCAGTAATATTGGTGACATGCTGGCTTGCTGTGGACCCTTTGGTGCAGCCCTGATGGAGATATTGGCACAGAACAGTCAAAAGATTGTGTGCGCAGGATGGCCTGGGAGATGTAGCTATCTGAAAGCCCATGGGCAGCTTCCTGTAGGACCTGCATTATTGGCTGTCCACCCAACAAAAAGTGATGGCACAAAGTCCAAACCAACCATAGGTGACAGTTTCCAGATTCACCTACCTGCTGCTGGAGACCCGTCATTACCAGTGAAGGGAGGACACTGGTGATGCTGGCCTGTATGAGTTAAATGTTCTGGTAAAGCTGCATAGTACCACAGATTGAAATGGGAGGTGGTGTAGCTGAGCCATGCTGCAGTGGGTATATGAGTACATACTCACATTGCATACAAAGATATTACAAACAAATACAAAATACAAATAATCTATAAAAGAAATTACTTTTGAAGAAATGGTACCTGCGGTGGTGGTGCTGCGGTAGCGTTGTCACCTCACAGTAAGACGCTGTCCGGTTCGACTCTCAGCTAGAGCGTCTTCTGCGTGGAGATATGCATGAATGGGCATATCTTCGTTGATGGTTGTGTGTCAGGGCTGGTAACTCAACACGTAAAAATCAACTACCAATCATTAGCGGACCGGAGTTCCGCTGTGGCGACCCCTACCCGGGAAAAGCAGAAAGACACAAACTTTTGAAGAAATGGTAGTATGTAATGTATATCTGAATTACCACCGAAAATGTATTAGAAAATATCAAAATGTATACTTTGATGACAGTAAATGTGCTTTGCATCATGCTTTAAATATGAACACAAATTAATTTGTTTATACAAAAATGTATATGTGTATTTATAATCAGTTTTATTACAGTATGTTTTATAGCTTACTGACACTTGCTTGTGATAGTCAAGGCTGATTCATGGTCATTTGGCTATTTTGGCTCAGGTCTTCATATGCTCATGTTTTCTTGCTAGCTACCCTGTAGTGCAAGCTTTTATATCTTATTAATTAGAGAGCTTTGGGTGGTTTATGGCTGATACATCTCACAGTGAGAATAATAAAATAAGTCATGCTATGGGCTGCTTTGGTTGCAGGGGGGATTGTACACTTTTGTATTGCTTTATTTGATAATAAATAGAACAGATCAATTAGTCATGAGCGTTTGTGTGGAGTTCTGTGAAGTGAGTATATTTAGCTGTAAGTGGCAAGTGTTCAGTATACTGTATATATTGGTTTAAGTCATATAGTCTCAACATATGTGCAGTTTGATGCAAAGCACATCACTTAAATGCTGATAGGTCACTGGTGAAAACATAATTTCCTTTTGCAATACTCAGCTTGTGAACAAGAATAACTAAACAACAAACACAATTTATATTTTAGTGTATATATTTTGACAAAGTTTGACAGTGAAGCAAACAAGCTTTATTTTGTTACCAAACTTAAAACAATGCTAGGACCAATTTATTTTAGCTTCACATTAAGAAATAATTGAAATAAAAAAGCAGGTGTACTAATAAAAACAGAGAAACAGCAAAGTTGGAAGGAGCATTTTTTTAACAAGCAGCATTTTATCCTTTATTTGTGACTATTGTGTAATTTTGTGCTTTAATATTTATTTACACATCATTCCTCCAAGAATTTTAAGTTCTGAAACACAAAATTATTTTCTATTACAATATTTACCATATATATATATATATATATATATATATATATATATATATATATATACCAATATTTGATTAGGTGACTTTCTGTACTGCAGTATTCTTATGGACATATTATATTACCGTAGTCATACCTGATAGGCTCAAAACCTAATTGCTAAGTTAATATATATAGTCCATTATTTTTTAACAACTTTTTATTTGATTTTATAGACAACACTTTCGTAAGTTCATAGGTTCATAGGTAGGTACTAGGCTATTGGCCCAAGGGCCTAAGTCAGCCTAACCAACAAGGCTCCCTGGCTTACGCCACCCAAGAAAGTTAATTTCCTGTGCCCCTGTCGAGCAGAGCCACAGAAGTGATCCCCAGGGTGTATTTCCTATTTCCCATCAACTCATTAAGATTTTTCTTGAAGAGTGCTAATGAGGAACTTTGCTTGACATAGATTGGTAGCTTGTTCCAGAGATTAGGAAGTCTTTGGGACAGTAATCTATCCCTCCAGCATGTCCTGTTTATTGTGGTGACAAGTTTAGGTCCCTAGAGCAAGTAGCTCGGAGGGATTGGGATTTCATAAGGTGTAGCATGTCCAACAGCTCTGGGTTTAACATAGCTTTATATGTTAGGCAGAGATCTCCTCAGAGTAGGCAATATGCTACAGAGTAAAGTTGGAGTTTTTTGAGACAGTCAGTGTAGGGCATCTGTTTGAGGCCAGTAATCCTCTTTGTGATGTACTTCTGTGGCCTTTCCAGCTGCTGCAGATGTCTTGTGAAGTACATTCCAAAAGGGGCATTATACTCTATAATGGGTCTAATGAGTGCCGAGTAGAGGGGAACAATGACCTTTTTTTTTCCTGGATGAGAACCCTTTTGTGATGAGGTGTGCCACATAGAAGGATTTCCTGACCACTGTGGCGATGTAATTATCAAAGAAGAGACTACTTCCACCTGGGTCCCAAGGTCTCTTATCACACATTCAGCTTAAGTAGACTGCCATTTATGTGGTAGTTCATGGGTACGGAGTTTTTACCAAAGGGGATGACAGTGCACTTTTTCACATTGAGCTTGAGGCCTTGCCTCTGACACCAGGCATCTATCTCAGTGAGGCCCTTCTGTAGGATGTCCACATCATTTGGGGACTCGATTATGGCTCCTAGTTTGCAGTCATCTGCAAACTACATTAGCCAGGGGCCTTCTGTGTTAGCCTGTACTTCAGAGAAGTAGATACCAAACAGAAGAAGTCCCAGAACTGAACCCTGTGGTACTCTACTTGTCACTGGTTTGAAGTCAAATTTGGAGTCTGCAACTTTTACAGTGTGGGTTCTGTCAGTGAGCCAGTTGGCAATCCATCTTGCGATGTAGGGATTTATTCCTGTTTAGTGAGTTTAGCTATAATTTCAGAATAGGGGATGGTATTGAAAGCCTTGCTGAAGTCAAGATAGGCTGTGTGAACCACCTTACCCCCATCTACATCTTTGGCGACGGCCTCAAAGAAGTCGATCAGGTTCAGAAGGCAAGATCTGCCTTTCACAAACTCAAACTGGGTGGGATCCAGAGTTTGGAGGTTACCAATGTCTTTGTTTATGAGATTCATAATGATACGTTCCATGGCCTTGCAGACCAGGCTCGTCAGGCTAATAGGGCAATAGTTCCCAGGATCAGTGATGACTTCCCCTTTGTGGAGTGGGATAACTGTTGCTGTGCACCATTCAGTGGGTACAAGGCCTGATGTGAGACTATGACTGAACATGGTGCTTAGGTGGGGAGCCAGTTCATTCTGAGGTTCATGTAAAACGCAGCTGGGATGTTGTCCAGTCCCATGGATGTTGTGTTTCTGGTTTTAGAGAGTGCAGCTTTTACCTGCAAAGATTTGATTACAGTGACTCTGCATTCTTCCTGTATAGATATGGGCCTTTTAGGGGGTGAGAGGGGGGTAAAGTTAATACTGAACCTATCTGCCAGGATGTTGGCAATATCATTTGGTTCTGTAATTTCTGTGCCATTGTGCTAACTCAAAGCAGATCTGGGTGTTGCCATTGAGATTCTTGACATAGCTATAGAATGCTTTGTGGTTGCCCTTAGAATCATTGGCAATTTTGTTTTTCTAGCTAGCTTTGGAGGATCTTATAAGGGATCTCAGCTTCTTACTGAGGCCTGACCAGGGAGATCATCTACTCATGGGATTTTACTCTCTTTTGCAACAGTTTCTTCCTTCTGTTTGCAGTTTGTTTATGGCAGGGGACCACCAGATTGGCTTCCTTTTTTTGGAGGAGAGCGTCTTGGTTTTGTTTGGGAAAGCATGATCCATGCACACGTGTAAGTGCTTATAGAGTGCATTTGTGTAGGAGTCAGCAGTCGTAACTGTATTGTCCATCTGCATGGGTGTCATGAAGTTCGTCAATTCTGTCTTAAGAAGCATGAAGTTGGCTTTGGAGAATTTTTATATAGTGGTTTCCTTAATGGTGGGTTGGGGCAGGATGCAGATATCTAGGGTGATTAGCTTTTGGTCAGATCTGACCAATGAGGAGTTGATTTCAGGTGTGGAACACCGGTCACTCATGCTGGTAATGACTAGGTCGAGGATATTGTTGCCCCTGGTGGATGTGTGGATAAGTTGATCCAGGGCATTGGAATTTATAAATTCCAAAAAGCATTGAATGAAGGAGTTGGTACATGAGTAGTTTTCCCAGTTAATGGTGATGTAGTTGAAATCCCCCATTATTAGGGTGTTTGGTTGAACCCTAATATTTTCCAGTATATCAAGAAAAGAGGAGTGGGAATCCTGGGGCATGATGGCGGATCTGTAGCAAGCTACAATTTGGATTGCAGTTTTGCCCAGCATTAGTTGCACTTGGATAACCTTGGATGCATTATGCTGCGCCACTAGCCTGGAGGTGTGGATGTCCTTAATGAATATGGACACACCTCCGCCTTTGGTGTTCTGGTCCAGGTTAGATGGCTGAAAAGTGTGGTATGAGTTATAGCCTGGTAATGCAGGGGTGCTCTCTAGAGCCTTGAACCAGGTCTCAGTCACTGCACAGATATCGATGTTCTCCATTTTAAGGAGTGCCTCGAGTGAGTGCATTTTGAGATTTAGTCTTCTAGCATTGACCCTCAGTTTTTGCTTGCCTGTTCCTGTTATAGTGATGAATTTATCATTTGAACCTTGCCTAAAAAAGGCACTATAGGGGCGGCAAGAGCCTTAGTCAGTATCTGGAATCCCAAGGGCGACAGGTGCAGGTCATCACTGGCAAGGCATCATGGTCTGTTCCCTTAGAATGACACCAAAAGCTTAGCCAATTGTTGAAGTCAATCATTTTTCCTTGTACTGCGGTATCTTTATGGGCGATGACAGGATGCTACTCAGAGCTAGGGTCATACCTACCTGGGCTACAAGATTGGAGAGCTCTTCCATATCTCTTTTCATGTAGTCCAGGAAGGTATATCTCAGGTCGTTCACACCAACATGGACAGTGACAGAGTCATATCTGTACTTGTTGTGGAGTGACCTGAGTGCGTGGGTTATGTGGTGGATCCTGGCACCCGACAGGCAGCTGACAGTAACCTTCTCCTTGTTTAGCCTGGTGAGTAGGATGTCAGTGTGCCTGACTATAGAGTTACCTATAACTAGTGTGTTGGGTACGTTGGTTTGCCTTATGGGCTGTGGTTTATTGGCACACTGAGTCTGTGGGCTATGTGTCATTTGGTTTGTGTTAGGGGGTGGAGGTTGCTTGTGTTTCTGCTTTGGAGGTCTCTGTTGCTTGAGCAGATTATTATTGAGAGCCTCTGTGAATTTTTTGTGTTTCCATGTGTGGATTTTGATGGTATAGGTTTAGTGGGACTATGTGATGAGTGTGGTGTGGTGCAAGTGTTTACCTTCTCCTCTTGACTGTCAAGTTCAGTCTTGGTTGGAGAGAGCTTTACCTCCAGTTTGTCTAGATAAGTGCAGCTCTCACAGGTTGTGGTGTTGGGTGGTAGGAGGAGAGGGTTGTCTGTGTACATGAGGCAATTGCTACATTGCCTCAAGATGCCCAGATTCATCAGATAGACAGGAGAGAACACTGGAAGCTGACCCTTGGACATGCCTGAATAAAAAACTACTTTCCTCTGGACAGGTGAGGAAAGTGTGTATAAGAGCTGTTTTTCTCTAAGCAAGTGAGGAAAGTAAGTACAAAAACTGTTTTCCACTAGTTAAAGAGGAAGGTCGAGTACTGTAGTAAGTTGTAGCTTATTTAATGCTAACAACAAGTTCTGAACAAGTGCTGAGCACGAATAAGCAAATTCAAGTGCTAAAACTAAGCCTCTGTAGCTGGATCTTGTGGTAGATAGACTACCTAGTGCTTACCACTCCCACTGATAATCTAGAAGACTTCCCTCCAACACAGAAAGGCTTGGGGGCTCAGAAGCTTACAAACAGTCCAGGATACAGCAAATCTGTATCTGGACTAGACTAGTTACAGGAAAGGTGGGAAACAAGTGCAAACGTGGGCTGTATCTGGACTAGACTAGCTAAAAGAAAGGTGGGAAACAAGCATAAATGCAAGATTTTAAACCAGAAAGATGAAAGAGATGGAAAAACTGCTCTAACGGCCAATAAACTAAAAATTCTGGGCCAGAAACCACTCTTGTGGTTGATAGACTGCCTAATGATTACTACTCCCACTGATAAGCTAGAAGGCTTCCCTCCAACACAGAAAGGCTTGGGGGGCTTAGAAGCTTACAAGCAGTCCTGGATACAGCAAATATGTATTTGGACTAGACTAGTTACAGGAAAGGTGGAAAACGAGCACAAACATGGGCTTTTAAACCAGTAAGTTGAAAGAGATGGAAAAAACTGCCAAACGGCCAATAAACTACAATTTCTGGGCCAGAAACCACTCTTGTGGTAGATAGACTACCTAGTGCTTACCACTCCCACTGATAAGCTAGAAGGCTTCCCTCCAACACAGAAAGGCTTGGGGGCTCAGAAGCTTACAAACAGTCCTGGATACAGCAAATCTGTATCTGGACTAGACTAGTTACAGGAAAGGTGGGAAACAAGTGCAAATGCAGGCTTTTAAACCAGAAAGTTGAAAGAGATGGAAAAACTGCTCAAACGGCCAATAAACTACAATTTCTGGGCCAGAAACCACTCTTGCGGTAGATAGGCTACCTAGTGCTTACTACGCCCACTGATAAGCTAGAACACTTCCCTTCAACACAGAAAGGCTTTGGGGGCTCAGAAGCTTTCAAACAGTCCTGGATACCGTAAATCTGTATCTGGACTAGACTAGTTACAGGAAAGGTGGGAAACAAGCGCAAACACAGGCTTTTAAACCAGCAAGTTGAAAGAGATGGAAAAACTGCCCAAACGGCCAATAAACTACAATTTCTGGGCCAGAACCACTCTTGTGGTTGATAGGCTACCTAGTGCTTACCACTCCCACTGATAAGCTAGAAGACTTCCTTGCAACACAGAAAGGCTTTGGGTGCTCAGAAACTTACAAACAGTCTTGGTTACAGCAAATCTGTATCTGGACTAAACTAATTACAGAAAAGGCAGGGAACAAGCTTAGAATTTTTTTTTGAAAGTGGAAAGGGAGAAAGGAGAAATAGGAAACAGAAGGTAATACAAAATGAATGACCTAAGTGGCTTGCCCTTCACAAATGTTCTCTCTATATTAGGTAGAATGAGCTAGTGACACTAGACTGGAATAGAGCTGGGATAGAGCTGAACAGATGGGACTGGTAGGAGTGTCTGAAGTCAAAATATGATCTCACTGTACTCGGTTGAGTGAGCAAATGAGATAGACCCAGGAAGAGTGTTGAAACACAAATTTACAGAAAGGGAGGGCAATTCCAAAGCCACCAAGATTAATACCAGAACAAGAACAGGGCGGGCGAGAAACTAACTGCAGAGACAGAGAGAGACCATACTATTTTATGAAACAAATAGAAAAATAAATAACTACAGAGAGACACAGACCAATGAAACAATTAAATAAACAAAAAAATAAAATAAAATGCAGTACAATAAAATAAAATGCAGTACAATCTTTATCACTGCAAGTTTGTATTTAACTCAGCTAGTAATGCAGTTGATTGCAGGTATGTAGCAGAAACCAAACAACTCAGATATTGTGCAGTAATAAATTCAAAGATATGTGACTAACACTTGTAAATACACAGAAACCCTCTAGGCTAAGAGTTTAACACTGAATCTGTACAGATAACTGGTAAATGAACAAATAATATACCATAAACTAAAAACTATAAACTATATACATATACAACATATACTCATCCATAATAAAATCCATCATGAATTATATACAGCCATTAATATGTGTCCAAAAAAATTGTAACTTTTGCCAAGCAATTGTTTATGAGTAATATTCAATGTTCTTGCAAGTATAGTTTGCATTTCTTTGTTGCATACACACTTAGCTAAACTTATGAAATTACTAAATAAGAGATCACGTTCAGTTTTCCAATTCATTGTAATTATTTTTCTATCTATTGTCAAAATAGATCAGAGGAGAGATATTTGAAATTTCGGGATGACCTTTGGGATTGGAACATTAAATATAGTCCATTATTTTCATGGTATTCAGAAACTGTTGAATTGTTTAGAGTTTATATATTGGTCAAGTTATGTCCCATTTGCAGGGGGAAAATACTTCCTTTTCTGAGTAATATGGGATTTTATAAGATATTAGCTTGAATGGTCATGCACATTAAATCCTACAAATGAAAATGAAACAGGAAAAAATCATTCACATCAGTATAACTCATGGAAATGCTGCTCACTGTACATGATTCAAAGAGCAAGTTAAATCAGATTTTCAGTCTTCTGGGATTTATGTAGACCCTGGGATTTTTGTTGCACGGTGTTAAACAGTGTTGGAGGGTCTGTGCCCACTGTATGTAATGCCACCTTTTTTAGGATATATATTTTTTTGAATGGTCATAACACAATTTTCCTCTAAATAAATGCTCCAGCATCTGTAGAAACTTCAAAACTGCCAAAATTAACTCAATCAAAACTCAGTAAAGCTGGTTGCTACCATATTTCACTGTAGCATGTGGTTATAGGTGAGGTCTCACTAAACAGGATGTTAGATGGGAATAATATGCAGTTGATTCAACATGAATCTGCAATTTTAGTTTAAATTAGGTGACATGCTTCATTATTACAGGTAGTAGTCACTGGCTGATTGATCAATGGTCAACAGCCCACAGACTATATATCTGCCCTGGGAGAATCAGAGATTTCATGTATCATTTTAATTCAAATTTTGAAGTAGGTAGTGCAATATAACTATTTAATACAAAATCACTTTTCTCATTTCAAGTTATACTTCAAATGCAACAGAAGTGGAGCAGAAGCAGCATGTTACAAATATTTACTAAAACAGAAAATAGGATTCATCGGTAAACATGATGTAAATACTTCATTATATAGAAATCATGACAGAAGCACTAGCAGGAATTCTTCACACCAAATGAACCTGAAAAAATATCTTATAAGTAGCTTCAATGAACTACACATAAAACAGCATAAAATCACTGTCGTTCATAACAAAAGATTCATGTGATAAGATTCATCCCAACTATTTGTTTTTCATTTAGTCTAACAACTTACTTAAACAACATGTTTCCCAGGTTTATTTCCCACATATTACCCATTATTTTGTTTTGGACATTTTCCTATGTCCAAAACACTGATCACTTTTCTTGCTTTCTAACATTATTGTTCTGAGTGTTGATAATTAGTTGAAATCTGGGTCACACTGTAACAGTTCAACACTGATGCACAATATAATCTTTAAAAGAGAATTCCTGGTACAGTTACAAAAAAAAAGGTTTATACAAATACTTTATGCAATCCATACAATTAATTAACCCCTAAAAAGGAATGGTATTTTGATACTTTCAAAAATAAGTAATGCGCTCTATCCCCACCCCATACTGCTAATTTGCTAATATCCAATGCATGGAGCTGAAATGATGGACCACAGCTTTGGCCTCAAAGTTTTCTTCTACTCTGCCACTTGTAGTTATTATTATTTTAACAATATAAGCATACTTATTATAGTTTTGAAATTAAAACTCATGCATTTCTCATCATACCAATATCTGCTCACTCTTTCTGTGTTATATCAGTTTTATCCATCATCTTCACTCTAACTTGTATACTGGAGCAAAAGAGTCCAAAACTCCCTATCAGTTGCTTCCTATCTGAATCATCATTGACTATGAAACCAGGCCAGGCCCAGGGGGAAGATGGCCCCCTGTTGTAGAAGGAAGTAGCAGTCCACAAAAATCACAAAAACTGATAGGCCAAAAAGACCCATACAGATGACAGAATGGACTATTCAGGATAAAAAAAGAAATTATGTGTTGTTACTATTATGCAAGAAGCCCAGAATTTCCAGATAAAAGATATATGGAAAGGTTAAGAGAGAAATTAGAGGAAAGAAAAATACTTCCACAAGAAAAACTGTCAGAAGCTTCAAATAAAAAATTGTGTTAATTAATAGAACAGATCTGTGAAAAACACTGTATAGACCAAGAAACCTTGTGCCATTTTAAAAAAAAGCAACTAAGGAAGTGTAAAAATTTAAAGAGCAAACTTTAGAGATGTTTGACAAGTATAAAAAGAAATATGGATGTGGGAAAGAAATAGAGATCTGATATGGTGCAATATTTATGCAAATGAGAAAGCCAAATTAATCAACACAAAAAGGCACCCAAAGATATTCAAAGAGAAATACAGGCAAAGGCATCCAGATATGGAAAATTTCACAATAAAAAAAATTAAGATCCCAAAGAGGGAATGTAGAACAGAACATTAGTCAAGTAGAAGTTAAAAAATAGAAGCTTAAGTTATGGAATAGTTGTGAAGTGAAGGATTCAGTGTAGACAGTCTACTGCAGGTCATATCAGAGCATGATCAAATAACTAGTCCCCAAAGTAAAGAGAAACAAGAGGAGCAGGAGACATTTGAAGTAGAAATATGGACATGGGAAAGATAAAGAGATTTAATATGGTGCAATATTTGTGTAAAGGAGAAAGCAAAACTAATCAATGCAAAAACAGCAGCATCAAATATATTGGAAGAGAAATACAGGCAAAGACATCTGGATATGAAAAATTTTGCAATACAAAAAAATAAGAAAACAAAAAGGAAAAAGTAGAAAAGAGGATTAGTAATGGAGAAGTTAAAGAAATAGAAACTGAGGTTATGGATTACCTGCAAAGTGAAGGATTTAGTGTAGAAGATTTTACTCTGATAACAACACAACAGGATAGAGCAATGGACACCCAAATTAAGGAGAAACTAATGGAGCAGGAAGCATCTAATCAATTGACAAATCTTTGGAGCCTCTCATAGGAAACCAGTGCAAAGGTTCAGTTGGAGCTATACAGCAAGGGAAAGAACAGGAAACTGTGGCAACTCTGACACAGTCAATGGCATGGAGTAATAAGCCAGTGAGCTCCTATATGAAGGAGCAATGGATGACACAGGGTGAAACTGAAGAGAATGTGGCACAGGAAGAAGCTCTGGAACTTTCTACAGAATTCCTATAGGAAATGGGGAATAAAAAATGTGCCTTCAGTTTAGAAGAAAATGATCTAAGAGAAGAGTTACTTGATTAATTAGAGATGGATAGACATATTAAGATCAATGAAAGAAATAGACTGCAGAAGGTCAATAAAACCCCAAAAGTTAGAAGTCTGATAACACAAATGAACACAGTAATTGGGACTGTCCATAGATATTCATGCGATATAACAGAAGTAAATTGGATACATTATTGTGCAGCTAAATTAATAGCAGATAAAGTCCTACCACAAGAACACAGGGTACTAAGGGAAAGGATGTGGAGAAATCAAATGCCATCATGGAGGCATCGAATAGAGAAAATTGTAAAGCAATTAACAAGAAGTGTTACTATTAGAAGAGTATAGAAGAGAGAACAGATTAAAAAATACTCAGAAAGATAGACATGATAAAAGCAATGCACAGTATTATAACGGATCAGGATTTATCATGTACTATCAGAAATAATAAACTGAAAATATCAGCACAGGCATAAAAACTTAGAAGATACACAGATAAAAATAAAGGAAAAGTACAAAGTAAGCAATTTATTGATGACCCAAAAAGTTTATAGAGAATTGGGAAACAAGGTAAAAGGAATTGAAAGACTACCAACAAAAGAAGAAATAGATACATTTAGGAAAAGTATTTATTAAGGTCCTGTGGAACATAACAAAGATGCTAAATGGATAGAAGATGTAAAAGAAAGAAGAAGTTCAAATGTACAGGATGTGAAATGGGATGAAGTAACAGCCAGGGAGATTGAAACAAAATTAAGAAAGGCCTCTAATTGGAAAACCCCAGGTCCAGATGCAGTACTTAACATCTGGCAAAAGGTTTTAACATCTTTGGATGAAGATTTAGCAATGAGTAAGAACTATTTATATACGCACCCCGAACAGACACCAGTCTGGCTATCAAGAGGAAAAACAATGCTCCTACTTAAGAGTGAACCTGCAAGCTACCCTAAAAACTATAGAGCAATAACTTGCCTTACAATGACATATAAAGTATATACTGGAATTGATGCCGACAGTTTATAGTCATTTAGAAGAAAACTCAATTATGGCAATAGAACAAAAGGGTAATAAAAGAAAGTCACATGGAACAAAGGTTTATTTGTTGTTAAATAGTGGAGAACTGTAAAAAGGGGAAGAAAGTAAGTATGGTATGGATAGACTACAAAAAAAAAACATTTGACAGTATCCCACATTCATGGATAAAAGAGTGCTTAAAATGCATAAGATACACCCTACACTGATAAATTACATTACAGTAACAGTAGCAAACCACTTTACAGTTAAGCCATGATAAAGGACAAATTATTACTCCAGGGGTAAAAACCCAAAGGGAGATATTCCATGGTGACTCACTGTCACCACTGCTCTTTTCCTTTGCCCTTAACTCATTAAGATGTCTGCTTAACAGATTAGGTCATGGCTATAACTTGGCTACCAGAAAACAATAAAATGTAAGGACTTCTCATTTTCTCTTTGTCAATGATTTAAAACTGTATAGCTCAGCAGATGAGGAACCGAAAGCACAACTGCAAGTATTCAAAACTTTTTCAGATAATGTAAGAATGTCATTTGGTCTTGATAAATGTGCAAAAGCAACCTTTAAAGTAGGAAAACTGCACCACTAAGAAAATATCAATTTGGGACAAGAATGTGATATAAACTAACTTGAGCAATAGGGACTGTATAAATGTTTGGGAATTGATGAAGGATCAACAATAAAACATGAATAAATGTGAATAAACCTCAGTAAGGAATATTTTAAAAGACTTAAATTAATCCTGAAAACAGCGTTGAGATCTAGGAACAAAGTTCAAGCTATAAACCAATTTGCTCTTCCTGTCCTAACTTACAGTTTTGGAGTGACCGACTGGTCCAAAAAGGTGTTAGATAGATTAGTTAGGAAAGCAAGAAGGATGCTTCATGTTCATCAAATGATTTAGTATATTCAAAAAGAAACCACCAAACAGATCCAGAAAAAAACTGCATACGAAGCTGGAAACCAAGATATCACCAAATCCAAATCTTTATTTTCCAACAGTTAGCACATTCATCAGGTAGGAATCACCAGAATTCATCAGACAACTTCCAAACATACCTAGTGCTCTTTTATATAATATGTAATTAACCAATCAATCAATAATTTGATTAATTAATGAGTAAATTACCAATTTTAAAAAACACTTTAAACTTTTAAAATGCACAGCAAACAACCAAGCACAGCCCTATAGATATACACAAGAAACTAACATATTATACTCATATGTTTCTGCAACTATATATAGTTAAAACAATTATCTAAACATTGTGCAGAATAAAAAATGTTGTATGTATTATTTAATAACCTGCTGTTTTAAGAGAGGTAAATGGAACTGATACTGTTGGTGCATCCATCTTCTTGGGTTATGAATCCTGTTATGGTTAATAACAACAATATTGATGCTGGTATACCCAGTTCGCTTGATTCGTGGCTTGGCAGGAATGTACCATCTACTTCAGCGACTGCGGGGTTGCTTGATATTTTGGATACTAAATTAACAGCTTTTAAGAACAAACTTATTGATTATAAAAATTACAACAAGAGAATTTCTATTTTCATGAATGTCTTAAAGTTCACCAGGTTCCAAAAGGGCTTCAACAACCGTCCGAAAAAAAGCCTCTGCAAGTAAGGCATCTGCAGGGTCCTAAAACACCATTGTAAACCAGAAAAATATGACCAGCAGACAGTGGAGACCAAGGTAAAATATAAAGTGTATCAACAGACTGGTTTCGCCTTGTATTTATCACAAAGCCTTTATCAATGTGAAAAAACATAAAAAATACACCCCATTTATAGTATGCCATCAATCCTAAAGCCAATCACAGATGTTCATTTAACCCTGGTGCAAAGAGCCCTACCAGTTTAATTATCCATTTTTTCTCCTTAACATTGAGCAATTCATGCCATCCAGTTTTATTTGGTTGCATTCCTGTAATTTTATCTATAATTGTAAATTGGAAGCTTGCAGTTTTCATAGTTTCATAGTTTCATAGTATAGTACTAGGCTATCTGCCCTGGGGCATTTGTAAGCCTAGCCATAGTGATGTGGCTTTTGCCACCCCATGAAATGGTACAAAAATGTACAGAATAAGTTTAGAATACTGTGCCTCTGTCTAGTAGTGACACAATGAAGGTCCCCTTATATAATAGAATTAGTTTACTGTGCCCCTGTCTAGCAGTGACACAGATGTGACCCCTGGGGTAAACTTATGATCTCCCATCCACTCATCAAGATTTCTCTTGAAGAGAGTCAGTAAGGGGCTCTGCCTAATATGAACTGGGATCTTGTTCCAAAGCGTGGGAAGCCTCTGGGTTATGAATCTATCCCTCCAGCATGTCCTATTCATACTTGTGCCAAGGTTTAAGTCTTTAGCTCTCGTGGTCCTGATGGATTTGGATTTTTTGAGGTGGAGCATGTCCATCAGATCCTGATTTGACATGGCTTTGTACGTCAGGCAGAGATCACCTCTGAGCAGGCGGTATGCTACTGAATAGAGCTGAAGTTTCTTTAGTCTGGCAGAATAAGACATATGTTGGAGACCCTTGATCCTCTTGGTGTGGTACTTTTGTGGTCTCTCCAGCTGTTGTAAATGCCGGGTGAGGTACATACCAAATGGGGCATTGTACTCAATTATGGGTCTGATGAGGGAGGAATATAGGGGTACAATGACATCCTTGGATCTGGATGTGAATCCCTTCATGATGAGGTGTGCAAGGTAGAATGTTTTTCTAACCACTTTGGCAACGTGGGTGTCAAATGAGAGGTCGCTGTCGACTTGGGTCCCTAGGTCTCTGATTACTTTTTCCGTACTCAGTGGGTTACTGTCTATTTGATAATTTGTGGGTACTTTGTTTTTCCCAAAGGGGATGACTATACATTTTTTGGCATTTAGTTTAAGGCCGTGACTCCGGCACCAGTTGTCCGTTTCTGTGAGGCCTTTTTGTAGGATATGTGTGTCTGCTGGTGTATCAACTATGGCACCTAGTTTGCAGTCATCTGTGAACTTTGTCAGCCACAGCCCTCCCATGTTTGCTTTAACATCTGAGAAGTAAATGCCGAACAAGAGGGGTCCCAGGACAGATCCCTGTGGGACACCACTTGTGACTGGCTTTGAGTCTGACATTGCTCCAGCGATTTTAACTTTATGGGTTCTGTCCTTTAGCCAGTTTGCAACCCATCTAGTGACATAAGGGTTTACTTTTAAGCTGTTGAGCTTATCTATGATGCCTGAGTGGGGTATTGTGCCGAAGGCCTTAGCCAAGTCCAGGTATGCTGTATGGACTGCTTTGCCCTCATCAATGGCTCTAGTGACTGTTTCAAAAAAGTCAACCAGGTTTAAAAGGCAGGATCTGCCCTTTACAAAGCCGAACTGGGTGGGGTCAAGAGTCTGTAGGTTCCCTATGTCTCTGTTTATGAGTTCCATAATGATTCTTTCCATAGCTTTGCAGACCAGGCTGGTTAAGCTTATGGGGCGGTAGTTTCCAGGGTCTGTAGAGGCACCCCCCTTGTGGAGTGGGACCACTGTTGCTGTACGCCAGTGTTCATGTACATATCCTGAAGTAAGGCTAAGGTTAAATAGCATTTTTATGTGTGGGTTTAGCTCCTCTTGGAGTTCACGTAACACGCAACCCGGGGTACCGTCAGGTCCCATTGATGCTGTGTTTTTTGCTTTGTTTAGGGCGGTTCTCACTTGGACATCTGAGATGACAGGGAGATTACATTCAGCTGGGATAAGTATTTCTTCTTTTGGGGGTGAAGGAGGGAGAAATTTGCACTGAACCTGTCAGCCAGAATGTTGGCAATATCTGTGGGTTCAGTGTATTTTTTGTTGTTTTGAACCAACTCTGAGCATATCTGAGGGTTTCCACCCAGGTTTCTAACATAGCTGAAGAAGGCTTTGTGGTTATCTTTAGTGTCCTTAGCGATTTTTCTCTCAAAGTTGGCCTTGGATGTTTTATGAGAGAACGTAGTTTTCTGCTAATGTTGATCAGAGATGTCTTCCCTTCATGGGATTTTGCTCTGACGTGCAGTAGCTTACTTCTTTTGTTATACAATTTGTTTATGGCTGAGGTCCACCAGACAGGATGCTTACCTTTGGTGGAGAGGGACTTGGATTTGTTTGGGATTGCATGATCCATGCATTCTTGGAGATGTCCATAGAAAGCATTTGTGAAGGATTCGGCATTGTGGGATGTGGTATCCACTGGCACAGTGGGCTTAAAGGATACCATCTCAGTCTTAAGAAGAGTGAAGTCTGCTTTTGAGAAGTTTTTCACTGTGGTCTTTTGTGCTGGGGGTGGAGGTGGGATATGTATATCCAGGGTGATTAGTTTGTGGTCAGATCTCACTAGTGAGGGGTATACTTCCAGTGTGGAGCATTTTGTCCCCATGTTTGTGATGATCAGGTCTAGTATATTATCTCCACTAGTGGGAGAGGTGACCAGTTGTTCCAGTGCATTTGAATTTATGAATTCCAGGAACCTTTGGGCTAGGGTATTAGGGCTAGAATAATGTACCCAATCTATGTTTGGGTAGTTGAAGTCTCCCAGTATGATGGTATTTTGTGATACATTCATATCCTCCAATGTCTTCAGGAAGGCTGAGTGGGGTTCTTGAGATTGGGAGGGTGGTCTGTAACATGCTACCAGTTGTATAGCAGTTTTGCCTATGGTTAGTTGCACCTGTATGGTCTCTGATGCTTCATGTGTTGCTACTAACCTGGAGGTGTGGGGGTCCTTGATGAATATGGACACTCCCCCTCCCTTTGTGGTTCGGTCCAGGTTTTGGGGCCGAAAAGCATGATACAAGGCATAGCCTGGTAGTGCTGGGGTGCTCTCAGGAGCCTTGAACCAGGTTTCAGTTACTGCACAGACGTCGATGTTCTCCATGCTGAGGAGTGCATCAAGTGCCTGCATCTTGAGATTTAGACTTCTGGCATTGAGCAGCATTACCCTTAGTTTTTTTCCATTTTTGTTTTCTAAGGAGGTGGGTTTGTCTTTTGAGCCTTGCCTAAAAAGGCACTATGGGGGTGGCAAGAGCCTTAGCCAATATCCGGAAGCCCAATGGTGACAGGTGTAAGCCATCCCTTGTGAAGCAGCGTGGCTTGTCCAACATGTCATCCCAGGCAGACAGACATTGGATCCCCTTAGAATGACACCAGTACTTGAGCCAATTGTTAAAGCTGATCATCTTGTCTTTGTATTGTGGTATCATTCTTGGTGAGGGCAAGATGCTGCTCAGGGTCAGGGTCATACCAGCCTGGGCTGCATAATCGGAGAGCTCCTCTATGTCTCTTTTCATGTAGTCCAGGGAGGTACGTCTCAGGTCATTCACACCAGCATGGACAATGACGGACTCATATTTGTACTTGCTTTGGAGTGACCTGAGTGCGTGTGTTATGTGGCGGATCCTAGCTCCCGATAGACAGCTCACAGTCACCTTCTCCTTGTTCAGCCTAGTCAGCGGGACATCAGTGTGTCTGACTATAAAGTCACCTATTACTAGTCTATCAGGCAAGGTGTTTGGCCTTAAGGGCTGTGATTGGTTGACACACTGATTTATTGAAGTATGTGTTGCATGTGTTTTGTTTTGAGGTGGTGGATTTTTGGATGTCTGCTTTGGGAGCCTCTGTTGTTTTGGTAAGTTTTTTATTAGAGCCTCCGAGTATGTCTTTGTGTTTTTATGTGTTTGGTTTGCAGTTGTGGTAGGTCTATGTGGGACTGGGATTGTTGTGTGTGTGGTTGCCATCTCCTCCTCTCTGGTCATGCCAGCCCTGAGTTGAGAGAGTTCAGCCTCCAGTTTGGCTATATAGTTGCATCTCTCACATGTATTTGTGTTTGTTGGGAGGAGGAGAGGGTTGTCTGTGTACATGAGAAAATTGTAGCATTGTCTCAAGATACCCAGATTGACCAGCTGAATTGGAGACAACGCCAGTAATCTACCACTCGACATGCTAGAATAGTATAAGGGAGTGCTATACCTTTAAGGGAAGTGGATATTCCCAGGGGTGGTAAGTAGATGTAGTGCTTTACTTAGTACGAGAGTGCTTACTTAGTAGAGAAGTATTGAGAACAAGTGCTAGGCTTATAATATAGTGAGTAGTTTGGTTATACCTAGAGTAGAGCTTCCTTAAGGGAAAATTTGAAGAGCAGACTTGGCAGAGCCAGAAAAAGTTTAACCTTGTTTAACCGGGGCTGCGCTATGCGCACAACCATGCAAAGCCGTGCAAATGCGGATTTTAAACAGTGAACTACAAAAGAGCTAGAAATGGTCCAAAACAACCAATTACTACAGCTTCTTGTGCTGAGGTCACTTCCTACAGGGACAGATAGGCTGCTCAAGGCTCCCCACTCCCACTGGTGAGCAAAGAAACTTCCTTCTATCCAAGTAAGGTAATGGACAACACAGGAACTACACCACAGCCCAGAATACAGCAATGCCTGTAAACTGGTCTAAATTAGTCGAGGAGAGGCGGGAAAATAAGGATTATTTTTTTGTTTTTTTGTTTTTTTGGTAGAAACACACAAAAAATGCAGAAACAGTGATAAATTAGATACACAGGCTAGCACACTTTAGTGGGCAGCCTCCACAGTTAAATTAAACAAACAAACAAACAAACTTTCGATCAAATTTGACTAAAATGTAACTTTAAGTGCAGATTTTAAAATAATGCAGCAAACAGTTAAAAAACAGTTCAAGCTAGTTTTGTGTATTAAAGTGTGTTTGTATAGAGCATTAGTGTCATGCTGGTTTCTAATTTCACTTATATGCTCAGAAATTCTGTGTCTCACCGCCCTGGACGTCTGTCCAACATGTTGCTAAATAAACAACCCATTCCAAGTTACAGTTGGTGAAAAAAGGAATCTCGAATACCATGCTGGTATTCTTGCTACTAAAGCACATAGTTTTCAGCATTCTACAACAGTGCCTACAATGTCTACATGGGTGGCTCCCCTTGACAAACCCACCTTCGATGGTACTTTGTTTTTTCTCACTAGACGTATGACAACTATGTTTGTAATGATTAAAATATGATGCTAAATTTTTCCCATTTCTGTATGAGAAACTACACCTAACACCAAGGACCTCTGATAGTTTATTTTCTGCCATAAGAATACTCCAGTTCTGACTTACACTATCAATAAGTACCCCTGTTTTCTGCCCATATGTGGTCACAAACCTATGTTTTGTTGTGGTGTCAGAATCCTTCTGTTTATATTGCAGGAGTTCATTCCTGTTAATCTCATTGACCACATTTAGTGCTTGTGTGATATGTCCTGTTGGGTAACCTCTTTCCTTGAACCTGTTGGTTAGGTCATCTTGGAAATGCAAATATGTATCTTTGGCTGAGCATATACATTTTACTCTCATGTACTGTGATTTAGGGATATTTTTGCATATATGAGGAGGATGATAACTGGAGGCATGGAGTAGGGAGTTATATTCGGGGAATTTTCTATATACTTCAGTGGTGAGAGTATTATCCGGGGCCCTGATGACCATTACATCCAGAAAAGTAATCTTATTCTGGTGGCAGTTCACTGTGAATTCAATCCCCCACTTATTTTCATTAAGATATTCAACAAATTCCCCAAGATATTCCTCATCTGACCTCCATACCATCCAGCAATCATCCAGATATCTTCTCCAAGTATCAATTTGATCAATATATAGATTATGAGATTAATCATACAGAATTTGTTCCTCAATATACGCCATAAAGATATCCGCATATATGGGGGCAAACGAGGCACCCATTGCTGTCCCTTTGATCTGTAAATAGCATGCCCCACGATAGAAAAACACATTTTTGGTTAATACATGCTCAGCCAGACCAAGAAGAAGAGTAATAAAACCTGGTTGGTACAATTCAGACCTATATAGCCAGTATTCTAGGGCCTCAAGCCCTGCCCAGTGTGGAATATTCATATATAAAGCTTTAACATCTAGTGTACAAAGCCACCAACTAGGTCCAAGTTGCATATCCAAGATGACCTGTAAAAATTCTGTGGTATCCATAAGTCTGGATCTAACCCACACAAGCAAAGGTTTCAAATACTTGGTCAGATATTGCGACAAAGGCTTCGTCAAAGAGCCCCTTCCAGAGACAATCGGTCTGCCAGGGGGACTATATACATTTTTGTGAATTTTAGGCAGGAAATAAATATATTGTTCCCCGGGGTCTACAATTGTGAGTTGTTCTTTAATCCTATCAGTAATGATTCCTTCCTCCACAGCTAATGTGAGGAAGTCATCAATTTGTTTTTGAAAAAACGTTGTGGGATTATAATCCAATTTTAGATAGTACCTATGATCTTCCAATTGTTTATTTGCTTCCAGGTTGTATTGATCCCAATTTTGTACAACCACAGCTCCTCCTTTGTCCAGCCTTAGAATCACAATATTATTATTTTCAGCCATCTTAGAAATAACTGACATCTCCTGTTTAGTAACATTATTGGACTTAACCTGAAAAGAACCAGTTTGAAAATGCAAATCCTTTAAAGTAGAATTTTGGAATGATAATACATTGTGATTTGTGGGTAGAACAAAAGAGGACTTGTGGTATCTAAATTGATCAACATCACATGATTCTTCATCCGACTGAAAAAATAATTGCTTGTGTGGATTAGATCCAGACTTAAGGATACCACAGAATTTTTACAGGTCATCTCGGATATGAAACTTGAACCTGATTGGTGGCTTTGTACACTAGATGTTAAAGATTTATATATGAATATTCCACACTGGAATTGGAATATTCTTATGGCAGAAAATAAACTATCAGATGTCCTTGGGGTTAGGTGTAGTGTCTCATACAGAAATGGGAAAAATTTAGCATCATATTTTAATCATTACAAACATAGTTGTCATATGTCTAGTGAGAAAAAACAAAGTACCATCGAAGGTGGGTTTGTCAAGGGAAGCCATCCATGTGGACATTGTAGGCACTATTGTAGAATGCTGAAAACTATGTGCTTTAGTAGCAAGAATACCAGCATGGTATTCAAGATTCCTTTTTTCGCCAACTGTAGCTCGGAATGGGTTGTTTAGCAACATGTCAATGTTTAGCCTTTTATGTTGGACAGACGTCCAGGGCGATGAGACACAGAATTTATGAACATATGAGTGAAATTAGAAACCAGCATGACACTTAACGCTCTATACAAACACACTTTCATACACAAAACTGCAAGCTTCCAATTTACAATTATAGATAAAATTACAGGAATGCAACCAGATATAACTGGATGGCATGAATTGCTCAATGTTAAGGATAAAAAATGGATAATTAAACTGGGAGGGCTCTTTGCACCAAGGTTAAATGAACATCTGTGATTGGCTTTTGGACTGATGACATACTATAAATGGGGTGTATTTTTTATGTTTTTTCACATTGGTAAAGGCTTTGAGATAAATACAAGCCGAAACCGGTCTGTTGATACACTTTATATTTTATCTTGGTCTCCACTGTCTGCTGGTCATATTTTTCTGTTTTCCAAAAGGGTGTCAAACCTGGAAATTCCCGACTGGCCTTGTTCAACACTCCCTTTTTCACCAAGAACTTTTGGTTTTATTCGATCAACATGGATGTGAGCTGATGGAGCTCATGGTTACACATAATAATGTACGTTTGGAAAGTTTACATAACGAAATATGTGCCCTGGATGCTGATATAAAAACTAGGGGTTTGGATGAACGTTACCAACTACAATACGATGCATTATTTAAGCAAGTGGATTGGGGTGGTAGCGGTTATTGCTAACCACAAATCCCAAAAATTAGAGTGTGATCGAAAAGCTTATTTGGCTTGTATAGCCTCTCCAGCACCACCAGTTATTCGTGGTGGACCAGGCGATTCAGTGCAGCCTATAGACTTGGAGCAGCAAGAGATCATTGCATCCAATGTTGAGGCCACCCCTTTGGATGCACCTGGGCCACGAAGATCGGAGAGGCTCAGGAACAGGAGGCCCCAACAATGGAACCCCTATCCACAGGGGAATGTGTGGAACCAACCAGGCCAGAGGACATAATTGGAGACAACAGAGGTGACTGTTCTAAGGCATTTTAATATTGTCCATAATTCATGTTGTGATTTCCAAGTTTACAACTATATGGACTTTCCATTTACTGTTGAATATGCAAATTTATTTAGCAAAGGCTACAATTTTGTGCCTAGTAAATTTTGCAATATTGGATATTTAGTTAGTGATTTAAAAATGTATACTAGGAATTTGAATCTTAAATATTTGCACAGACATGATGAACATGTTTATAATAATATTAATAATCATTGTAGAATACCAAGTACATATAATCCAGAACTACATCATTTGTTTAAGACTTTTGAAACTATGTGCGAGATGGATTTTTGTTATTATATGGATGAACACAGAGTTGATTATGACAATAATTTAACTGCTTCTGAAGGGAATTTATTAATGGAGCTTAGGGGCAAAACTGAATTCAGGTTTATGCAACCGGATAAGGGGAGAGGTACTGTGATATTTCAAAAGGAAGTCTATATACAAAATATGCTCAAGCTGTTGTATAGTAGTACTTATTGTGAGGCCTCAGTCAACGAGGTCAACATTGCTTACCAGCGTATTAATTGGGACTTATTCGATATAGTTACTCAAGACCAGATAGATATTGATGAATATAATTATATGGTTGTAGATACTCCAAAACTGCTCCATGGCTAACAAAAGAGACAAGGCACAAAATTATACAAAGAAATAAAATCTGGGCCAAATGGCGAGCAACTAAAAACCCATCTGATCATCTAACATTTAGATAGTTGAGAAATGCCACCAAAAAGTCTATACTACTAGATAAAAGGAACTTCTATCACAACAACCAGCAAACCCATCAATATAAACCTCAAAAGTTCTGGGCAGGCATTAACAGACTCCTCCACCCAGGACAGTCCAAAACTCCCACCCCAACAGGATCCACCTATGAAACTCCTAAGCATATTGCAAATGCCTTTAATACCTTCTTTACTGAAGCAGTCCAAACTCTCGCCAACTCACTACCTCCTGTTAGCACATGTCTATTATCCTCCTTGATGACCTTAACCCCCTCATTTAATCTACAACCAGTCCCAATGTCCCTCATCTGCACTCTTCTTCATAAACTAAAACCTTGCACCCCCTCAGCTGACCATCTACCAGCAGAATATCTACAGATAGCTGCAGCAGCAATATCCTTTCCTATTTCCATACTTATAAATAGAACCATTACTGAAGGAACAATCCCATCTATCTGGAAAGTCTCCCACATTATCCCACTCCACAAAGGTGGCAACTCAACTGAACTCTCAAACTACCGCCCAATAGCTTTACTCTCCCCTTTAGCTAAAATGATGGAAAAATGGATCCACCACCAACTACTAGACCACCTACTGAAAAATAACTTACTAGCTAACTGCCAGCACGGCTTCAGGCCTCACCATAGTACCACCACAGCCCTCCTATCCTTTTCTGACTGTATTAACAATAACCGAAACAACAATACTCTATCCTCAGCACTCTTTACTGACCTATCAAAAGCCTTTGATATGGTCAACCATCAACTTCTCTTGAATATACTTGGTTCTCTCTCACTAGATACATAGGCTTTACTACGGTTTAAATCCTACCTTGAGAATAGGCAACAGGCTGTGCTCTGGGAAAATAATCTATCCTCTCACCTTCCTATTACCCTAGGAGTCCCTCAAGGTTCTATCTTAGGCCCTCTCCTTTTCTCAATTTTCATAAATGATCTCAATCTGATCATTCCTCAAGCTACATGTATCCAATATGCTGATGACTCCACACTAATATGCTCAGCTACCTCTACACCTCAACTTCAGGCCATTACCCAAACAGTGCTTAACAGCGCAGAAAGATGGTTCTTACAGCATAGCCTCCTCCTGAATCCTAAAAAAACAAAACTACTACTCTTCACTCCCACAGAAAGGTCCCCTCCAATTGACTTCACAGTTATATCCAATGATGGCATCATTATATCTCCTGACCCATCTACCAAGCTCTTAGGGGTTACAATAGACCATAATCTTAGCTTTGACATACATATTAACACAACAATAAAAACAGTAAACAGAAAATTAGGCTCCCTCTATAGGATTAAACCCTTCCTTACTCCAACAGCTAGAACAACTATTGCCCTCACCCATCTAATTTCCACCCTCCTCTATACCTGTCCCATCTATACCAACCTATCAAAAAACAACCTTAACAAACTAGCTACCTCCTACAACAATATTGCCAGATTTGCTACTGGTTCCTCATTTAGAACTCACCACTGTCAAAACCTAAAGCAACTAGAATGGCTAGAACTTTATAATCAACTTCAAATTAAACAACTTATTATCGTCCATAAGATCCTCTATATTCCAAAAAGTTCTCCTATACTTATTAGCCTTTTTACCCCCTACAGTAATTTGACAACCCTTTGCTCAGCCAATAAAGTACTAGTATCCACAGTCAAATCCAAAAATAAGGCTGGTGACTCTCTGTTTGCCAACACTGTTGGCAAATCCTGGAACCTTCTTCCCAATGAACTCTCATCTCTCTCCTCAGTTAAACTGTTCAAAAAACAACTCCAAGAACACCTTTGTAACCCTGGTTATGCCCATGTAGTAACCCAGACTAATCTTACTACCACTTTCTCTGTAGCCTCCCTACATTACCATTTGCAATTTGATTCCAACTCTCTCCATGCCTCAGACAGTAGACACACCTTTACTTTTTTTTTAAATACTTATAACAGTTTCATTCACGTAAACTTTTTCTAATTATGTGCTTGCATAGCTAGCAGCAGTAATCTATTTATCACATAAAAACATCCATATAAACTTTCTTTATACATCCTACTACATGCTTCCCTTAAGTTGCTATGCTACTATAGGATAAATGGTATAACTCTCTGCTAAATACTGCTCCTTGAGCTGTTACATTTATTTGTGTATTTTTTCTTCACCTCTCTTTCTTATTGTGTGCCACTTTAAAATTGTTTGTTGCTCTATTTGTTTCTTATCTTCTGCTACTTTAATAATAATATTTGTCTATATAACATGTGTATTCTTCAGCTTAAAATAGTACTGTACCTTAAGTTGTTACATATTTATTTATCTGTACCTGAAGTTGTAAGTTTTGCTTATGTGGAGCTTTTCTCCCCGGGCCTCTACTGAAAATGGACATATATCCAGTTAGACCATCCCGGTCAACAAATGTAAAATAAAATAAAATAAAAATAAATAAAAATTCCAGTTATATTTGGAGTGCCGAAAATCCACAAGGATTTAACCAACCCTCCATTAAGGCCCATTGTTGACTCAGGGTGATCAAAAACCAGCTATATAGCAAAGTGTTTGTATAACAAACTGAAGATAAAGGTCCTAAGTCTTCCCCATATATGTCACGATTCTTGGTAATTTTTGGACAAATGTAACCAACTTGTTCCATATAGTGAGGGTGTCTTTATTGCCATCAGTGTCAAGGATCTTTTCAGTTGTATACCTTACACCACGGGGTTAGATTGGTTTTCTGATTTTTTGCATACTGAATTCCATATTGAACAAAATACAATCAACACCTATACACAGCTTATGGAAATTGTTTTACAAAACAATTATATATATATTTTGATGGCCATCACTTTAAACAACTTGAAGGTGTAGCAATGGAATCAGCTTATGGCCCCCTTTTTGCTAATATAGTGATGGCCTGGTGGGAGAAACATTTCCTTTTTGCCTCTCCTTTTTTCAAACATATTCCCCTGTATTTACATTATTTGGATGATTTATTTATTGCATGGACAGGAACTTTGAGTGATATCCCTATATTTATGGAGTATCTTAATCAAACTACATGTTTTCTTCAGTTTACTTATTCTGTAAAGGTTAAACAAATTTCCTATCTGGATGTTATGATCACAAAAATCAGGGATGGATATATTAAGGCTACTATTTTTAGAAAGCTAACTTATTCAAATACCATGCTACACTATTCTAGCAGTCATCCTGGATATGTTCAACAGGGGATTGTTAAAGGTCAACTTTTCCGGGCTGCTCGTATGGTTTCCCAGTTTGCTGATTTCCTGGATGAATGCAAGTCCATGGGTAAAATGTTCTTGGATAGAGGGTATCCTATCAGTCTAATTTATAATTTAAGACAGGAAGTCATCAATAAATGAAGGAATGGGTTTTATCTTCTGATATTGAACTGTCAGGATATGCCTATACAGAGTCTGGATATAGTACCCTACTACAATAGTAATAACCATGATTTAAACAAATCTGGAAAAAATTATAATTTGGCAGTTTGAGGGTTAAAGTGTAGAAGGGGTGATAAAGGTCACCAGGTGAAATGTCCTTTTATTAGTACCTATTCTAGTGACAGCTTGTTGGTTCAGGATATTATTAATAAAATTTGGGTTATTCTTATGCAGGGACAAAGTATGGTGGATACTTTTGGTAGCAAACCTGAATTTGTATTTTGTAGAGGTATGAATCTGAAGAGTTTGTTGGAAAAATCTATGCCCAATAATAATAACAATAAAGTGTATGGGGGTATGACAACCCTGCGGTATGTGTCACAAATGTAAATATATTTTGAGGAGTAATGTTATCACAATTGGTTGTAAGAAAATAGTGATAAGGGGTAAATATAACTGCCAGTCTTATGGTGTCATATATGCCGCATTTTGTTGCCAATGCCGGCCTATTTATAATTGAGAAAACCCAACGGAAGATTGCTCAACGTATCTATGAGCATGTGTATGAAATTTAACAGCAGGATACAAAAAATGCTCTTTTTAGACGTGTAAGAACAAATCCTGACCATAACTTTAAATTTTTCATTATACAACAAGTTAATTGTGAGGCTAGAAGGGGACCATGGAAGTTCTATCTCGAAGAAAGAGAGGCCTGGTGGCAAGTTTATTTATTTGCTTATTCCCCACCAGGTCTCAATGATGTGATGTCTATTTCAAGTAAACTTAAGTTAAAAGCTTTTGACAGATGAAGAAATTTATAGTTATAATAAGGGAATTTATGTCATTTAAATATTGTACTAGTATATTTTTAATATATATATATTTTATTCATTGTAAAAAAGTGGTTTTATTTATTAAATAATACATACAATTTTTATTCTGCACAATGTTTAGATAATTGTTTTAAATATATATAGTTGCAGAAACATATGAGTATAATATATTAGTTTCTTGTGTATATGTATAGGACTGTGCTTGGTTGTTTGCTGTGCATTTTAAAAGTTTAAAGTGTTTTTTAAAAATGGTAATTTTCTCATTAACTAATCAGATTATTGATTGATTGGTTAATTACATATTATGTAAAAGAGCACAAGGTATGTTTGGAAGTTGTCTGATGAATTCTGGTGATTCCTACCTGACAAAAGCACTAACTGTTGGAAAATAAAAATTTAGATTTTGTGATATCCTGGTTTCCAGCTTCGTGTGCAGTTTTTTCTGGATCATCATATGATTTAGAAAAATCAATGCATACCAAGATTATATATGCCCTGTTCTGAAGGAGGTATGGGCCGCCTTAAAATTGATTAGATGTATAGATCTGCAATCATGGGACTGCATGCATATCTACTGACCTCACAAGACCCAAACATAGTGAACATTCTGAAAAATGAGAATAAATTAAAGATGACTTATCTGCTTAGTCTAGCAGAAGCATGTTCGTATTAAGCTGAAATGGAAATCAAAACATAACCAGATAAAAATCAGGCAGCAACTGAGTATGCCAAAAAACAAAAGAAAGAATATAAGGTGAAGGATCAGATGAGAAGGCAAGAAATGTGGCAAGTGTATAAATATAGTTGCAAGTATAGAAAACTCCTGGACCAATCTTGTGTTGATCAGGATCGAATGCAGGAATGCTTAAGGAGAGGCAAATTCAAACCAAAAGATGAAAGGTTAATATCTGCAGCCCATGATAGTTAACATTGGTTTACAAAGTCCATTGAACATGTGGGAGAAACAGAAAAGTATAGGTTTTGTAAAACCCAATTGGAAACAGTTGTACACCTTGTTGCTGGTTGTGACATTCTAATGACAGAAGGAATGTATATTGAAAGATATAATACTGTGGCAAGACTGTTGCACTGGGGATTGAGCAAACATTATAATAGTGAAGTAGCTGAAAAACACTGAAAACATGAGCCAGAAAGCGTCATAGAAAATAATGAAGTCTGCATCACAATACTCAATACCAACAGCTCAAAAGATAGATGTGGGAAAACCAGATATGAAATCGTCACACCCAGCGACTACAGTGTCTTGCATACAGAGAGACATAAAGTCATAAAAATATCAGGATTTGCAGGCAGAAACGAGAGCCATGTGGAAGACAGATACTCAAAGAGTTCCAATAGTAGTAGGAACAATGAGTCTTATAAAAACAAATCTACAATTGTATTTAGATATGTTACCAATCCATGTAACACCATATGAATTCCAGGAGTCATTACTGGGCTCACTGTGGGTGTTCCAAAGAGCACTGCTGGCTGACATCAAGGATTGAAACAATACTAACTTCATGAACTTTAATCATACTTTGACTTAGGAATGGGATCCATTCCCATCATGGTATTAGAGACCTAAAAGATTTGGAGAAATCAGAAAAGGAAAATTAACATAAATTCATGTGGCAGAAGTAAATAGGATAACATACTGTGCAGATAAATTAATAACCTTTCTATGATTAAACAAACACTTTTGCCCCATATCCTTAACTTGTGAAGGGCACCTTATTAGGTGCTCAGAACATGCATTACAAATCTCAAGGATGCTGAGTGTTAGGATAAGTGGCCAAAGCCTTTTCAAGCTTGAGTCACTTTCAAAGAAAAGACAGTCTTTAGCAAAGAAGTCATTCCAATTGTTTTCTTTTTATGCTCCAATGTCTGCCATGTCAAGGTACAAATAACTATTGCTGAATATGTATGAACTTGTAGAATGCTTTTGGCCCATGATTTGTGAAGAAATTGAACAATGACATATTACATCCCTAAGCAAAATAATTTATATTTATCAGCTTAAAAAAATTTCTGCTACTCAATACCTTTCCATGTTATCAATGTGGATTAAAAATGCTGACTAGATATCTCCATGTAAAACCACAAGTGCAGAAAGACAACAAAAAACATATCTATCAGAGACACGAAATTAAGGGCATTCAGTACCTTTGCTCCACCTCTGTTTGGAAAACAATTTAACTAATGACAGCACGTATGAGTTTATGCATGTTAAAAATAGATTGGGATATTTATTAATGTCAAAAGTCCACACATATACAATCAATCTTCCCTTTAGGTCAGAAGTGGCTGCTTGGGGATCTAAAATGGAAGGACTTGGGAGTTATTTAATTATTTGGATCCTAAATTAAAAAAAAAAGTTTTTAAAGAATGATTGCTACCTATTAAAAAAAACTATTGGGATTTCCACAGAACATGAAGTTTAGTGTTTATAAAGAAAATCAATATATTTTTTTACAGTTGATATCAACCCCGTGTATTCCAAAGTACAGACTCAAAAAAGTATTGGATTTCTGAAATGTTTTTGAGGAAAAATTCAATGGTTTCCACACTAGAATTGAACACCACTTGTTTATTATTAGATTTTGTCTTGAATAATATATACACATAATATATATATATATATATATATATATATATATATATATATATATATATATAATATATGTGTGTGTGTGTGTGTGTGTGTGTATGTGTGTTTGTCTGTGTGTGTGAAAACAAACTTTCATGAATAAATGTTTAAACTTTACAAGTGCTCATCCTATTTTTATTAAAAAAGACCCTAGTAAAGTGTAAGTTAGAATTGACAGGTTTGTGTATGATTTACATCAAGAACATGAGATTCTGTGTTTGTGGACAGGGAATTTTCAACTGATGTAATAAAAAAAAACTGTGACAGAAACATTAAGGAAACCATGTATAAAACAGTTTTAGATAATGGGATACAAAAAATGAAGAATTCCTTGGAAGATAACAGACAGAACATGCTTTATGTTTGACTTTTCCAGAGATACAAAATCATTACGAGGCAATATGAACACCAAATGGAAGGTTGTCTTAGGGCAACAAGAGTTAAAGAATGCATTAAGTACCAAACTAGTGGATAGGACTCAGAGAAATTCTCTCTGCCCATGCTAATTGGCCAATTTGGGTAGGAAATTTAGCATGACAGAAAAAAATCTCCAGCTCAGTGACATGATAAAGCTGAATAGAGAACTGCCTTACCATGCCTATGAATCAAACATTGTGCTGGCAGACCTGACCATACTAGCGTCCTTCCGAGCAGCCTATGCATTGTGATCACATATGCACCCCAGTACAAACACACACACACACACACACACACACACACACACACACACGCACACATTCCAGCATCCCCAAATAAGCCCCCTCATTTTCATTCAGATTCAAGGAAACAGATACCCACATATTGGTGTAACACATACACACACACACACACACACACACACACACACACACACACACAGTTGGTATTCCCTACCTACTTTCCTCTTGTAGTGCAACCACTCAGATATACACATACATGCACACACATGTATGTACATATCCATTTGGCCACATTCATGCTGCTGTAGAAATGCACACATGGGCATACACATACTGGGTGCCTTTCAATTGTTTTAATTTCAGATGGTCAGTTTTCACTTGATTTAGTATTACACTGAACTTATTTGGTTGATGTATGTAGAATCAAATTAAAATGGCTCATGTGGTTGTGTGTTTGAATGTGTGTGTGCCAATATGTGCATATATTTGAGTGTGTGCATGTGTTTGAGTTTGTGTGTTTGTGTGTGTGTGTGTGTGTGTGTGTGTGTGTGTGTGTGTGTGTGTGTGTGTGTGTGTGTGTGTGTGTGTGGATATGTGTGTGTGTGTGTGTGTGTGTGTGTGTGTGTGTGTGTGTGTGTGTGTGTGTGTGTGTGTGTGTGTGTGTGTGTGTGTGTGTGTGTGTGTGTGAGTGTGTGTGTGTGTGTGTGTGTGTGTGTGTGTGTGTGTGTGTGTGTGTGTGTCTGCGAGATTGCTTACAGTGGTGTAAGGAGCCTTTCCTTAATCCCTGCTGTTGTGTGATTCCATACTTAATATATTTAATTGGGGTTGTCAGGGAACTTTCTCCTTGCAAAAACACGTTTTTTTTGTCTTTTCAGTGTGTTTTTGACATTTCTGTTTAATCAATGTAGAATGTTGAATATATAAAAATGTCATATTAGTGATATCTGACATTTCAGTATAGACACCACATACCTATCCTCATGGCTCCATTTTACTTACCTGTAATGTAACTACTTCCATAGCAGTGAATGGGTGACGACTATCAAAAGGCAACATTGAATTTTTTTCCTAGGGAAAATAACTTTGTAGACAGATTCTTTCAATCACTCTTCTGAAGTTAGTCTGTAGCTGTAGACATTTCTGGGAGAGAGCACTTTGCTAATTAGCATTAGGCACTGCATTGGACTGTGCCTTGCCCAGATAGACCAGTGTCCGTGCTAATCCCCCACCAGGGGAAGTTGGCTTGCCACTATGCAGAAATCTTCTGAGTTAAGGCTTCTGCGTTGTAATGATATTTTTTGAATCCCAGGGAATGTTAGTTACTAAAAGGGGTTTGTCTAGTAAACATTTTTATGGAATGTCATGGATCAAGTTAATCAATATACAGTTAACTAAAATAGAACAGGTAATTTTCCATGTGGTGCTTTTGTCCAATATAGTTTTATTAATATTTTCTTTATTTTTCATTGATAATAGTAATAAGATTTTTACAGGTTAAAATTTAATATAATTGTAATAAGATGAGATAGAATATTTGGCTATTTATATTTCTTGGAATGCCTGGTACATTGAAAAATATACAACGAAGATGGCAGTTGATTATATAATTATGCTATCAAACATACCAATGAAAATAATGCCTTAGCCAAACATAGTAAGGTTGTTTCAGGTTTTAAAATTTTACATTTTTAATTATAGATCAGGTTATGTTACAGATTATAAGCAGAGGCTTTAATCATTTACTGGAAGCTATGGAATTATTTTAGCAATCAAATATAGCTGCTGTGATGTTATCATGTTTAAATAACTTAATTTGTATTAAACCATTTTAAGGCTGAGGTCATTAAAATTTTAATATTACTGTGTGTTCTTTCAATTGCTCAACGATTTCTAGAATTCATAAATTCCAACGCCTTGGTTCAACTTATTCACACCCCCATCAGGGGCAGCAATATCCTAGACCTGGTCATTACCAACATGGGAAACTGGTGTTCCACACCAGAGGTCAGTTCCTCGTTGGTCAGATCCGACCACAAGCTAATCAGCCTAGACATCCACATCCCACCCCAACCCCTAATTAGGGAAACCATCGTACAAAACTTCTCCAAAGTCAACTTCACACTTCTTAAGACAGAAGTGGCAAACTTCATGACACCCATGCAGATGGACAATAGAGGTATGACTGCCGAATCCTACACAAATGCACTTACACGAGTGCATGGATCATGCTATCCCTAATAGAACCAAGATGTTATCCTCCAAAAAAAGGAAGCCATTCTGGTGGTCCTCTACCATAAACAAACTCTACAACAGAAGAAAGAAACAGTTGCAAAAATTAGTAAAATCCCATGACTGGAGGAACTCCCTGGTCAACCTCAGTAAGAAGCTGCGATCCTTCATAAAATCCTCCAAAGCTAGTTACGAAAACAAAATTGCCACTGACTCTAAAGACAACTACAAAGCATTCTATAGCTATGTCAAGAATCTAAATGGGAACACTCAGATCTGCTCTGAGTTACAGCACAATGGCACTAAATATACAGAACCAACTGATATTGCCAACATCCTAGCAGATAGGTTCAGGGCTAACTTTACCCCCCTCTCACCCCCTAGAGGGCCCATCTCTATACTGGAAGAATGCAAAGTTCCTATAATCACGACTGCACAGGTAAAAAACACACTCTCCAAAGCCAAGAACACAGCATCCATGGGACCTGACAATATCCCAGGCTGCATTCTACACGAACTACAGAATGAACTGGCACCCTACCTAAGTACCATGTTCAGTCATAGCCTCACCTCAGGCTTTGTACCCACTGAATGATGCACCGTGATGGTTATCCCACTCCACAAAGGGGGAGCCACGATGGACCCCAGGAACTACCGCCCCATTAGCCTGATGAGCTTGGTCTGCAAGGCCATGGAACGTATCATCGTGGAACTCATAAATAAAGACATTGGTAATCTCCAAACTCTGGACCCTACCCAGTTTGGATTTGTAAAAGGCAGATCATGTCTCCTAAACTTGATTGACTTCTTTGAAGCAGTCACCAAAGCCATAGATGAGGGTAAAATGGTTCACACAGCTTATCTAGATCTCGCCAAGGCTTTTGACACCACCCCCCACTCTGGAATTATAGATAAGCTCACTAAACTCGGTATAAATCCCTATGTCACAAGATGGGTTGCCAACTGGCTCATGGACAGAACCCACACTGTGAAAGTAGCGGATTCCAAATTCGACATCAGACCAGTGACAAGTGGAGTACCACAGGGTTCAGTCCTGGGTCCTCTCCTGTTTGGTATCTACTTCTCTGAGGTGCAGGCCAACACGGAAGGTCTTTGGCTAACAAAGTTTGCAGATGACTGCAAACTAGGAGCCATAATCAAAACTCCTAATGATGTGGACAAACTACAAAAGGGCCTCACTGAGACAGATACCTGGTGTCAAAGCCATGGCCTGAAGCTCAATGCCAAAAAGTGTATTGTCATCCCCTTTGGTAAAAACGCTGTACCCATGAACTACCACATAGCTGGTAGTCTACTTAATGCCGAAAATGTGATAAGAGACCTTGGGACACAGGTGGACAGTAGTCTCTCCTTTGATAATCACATCACCACAGTGGTCAGGAAATCCTTCTACATGGCTCATCTCATCAAAAAATGATTCTCATCCAGAAAAAAAGAGGTCATTGTTCCCCTCTACTCATCACTCATTTGACCCATTATAGAGTACAATGCCCCTTTTGGTATGTACCTCACAAGACATCTACAACAACTGGAAAGACCACAGAAACATACCTCTCAGCCTGGAAACATCAAAAATCTGGACAAGGCCCATGAAAAATAGGTACAAATCCGTACGCCGATTAACATCTAATTTGCATACATAATTATGTAACCCCGCCCACTCCAATGGGATTGTGGGATACCAACTTTCGAATGCAAATTGAAGAACAGACAACCAAAACATGGCACCAGACCAGAGTCCCCCTGCAGCCATTCCAGTGTCCTGTTACCTGGCTATTTCGCCCCATTTACCATAAACACTAATGTATGCATACCATACCTCTCAACCTGGAAACATCAAAAATCTGGACAAAGGCCCATGAAAAGTAGGTACAACTGGACAAAAACTGGGATGCTGATTAATATAAAAGATACATACATACTCATGTAACTCTGCCAACTCTAATGGAATTGTAGGATACCAACATGAAAACTGAAGTCACTAAATAATAACAAATAATGGCTGACATTTTAATTCCAATATGAAGACTGAAGTCACTAAATAATAACAAATAATAGAAAACATTTGAATTTCAGATCTCATATCTTTCAAAAATTACATAATAATGCAAAACCTGTTATTCTAGCAAGTTATCAACTATCCAAGTTTGCAGGAGGCAATATTTAAAACCTGTCCCTAATTTTGGGGATGTGTCCTGCCATTATTTTTGGCTTTGCCCAGATTTCTCGCTCTGAGAGATTGAGAGGTTTGGACGGGATGCAGATCAACATTACAATTCAAAAGCAACAGAGTTTCCCATTCAAATGCAGCCCATTGAAACAATCTAAACTGATGAAAGATAGCAGCACATCATTTTAATAACTTGTTAACCAGGGTAGGATTCTCATTACCATTCTCAAAGGACCTTTCCGGGTGCCTCCATTTACTGGAAGGTCATTGCTTTAGTATTGGTGTGATGTATTCAAAAAAGAATTTATTTTCAAATAATTCAGCCATTTTTCTCCGCATATTAAGGATGCTGCATTAGTAACTAAATGTAATAAATGGAATGTTTAACAAGCATATAATTGCAACCAGCAGAATCTGACAAAAAGTGGTATAATAAATGGAACAAAATGTAAAGCTCCAGCAGCAGCCATTATAATGGTCATAACGTTACTCAATCTCAGATTAAGTTGCAAGGAGAGTTTGCCTTACATTCCTCCAGTTCTGCAGCAGCTTTAAAGGACCAAACTAACCCGCTGAAGTTTTAAGCAGTTTCTCAACAGCACACACAAAAGACATTACCTCAAAAATACAACTTATTCTAGCACCGGTAGAGGAGAAAAGGAAAAACTTCATGTGGTTGACTTGATACTGTTGAATATAACTTCACACTACAAATCCAGAAAACCAAAACTCTATTATTCTTCGCTGTCAGTAACACTAACATTTATTTACATTGCAACATGGCTTCTGGTATATATATCTACATTACTTCCTGTAAGCACAGCAACGTGCCACCCAGATGCAAAGAAAGTTAAGAAGGTAAAACAGGAATGCAAAAAATAGTCACCCCTTGTTATAAGTTCGACCTGTTGGATAAAATCAATCAGCTCAACAGATAGGAATGTGAAAAAATATTATCTTCGTACTATTTGTAAGTTGTAACATTTGCTCAGATGTCCATAAAGCTGAATTTATGAAGGTCCAGGTCTCAGTCTACATAGAATTTGTTTCCCCCCACCCATGTGAAGCAGTCTCATTACAGTTAAATAGCTGTCTCAGGCTTGAGCATTCTAGTACTCATAAGCAGGACTCCTCTCATTGTTTCACTCCACATCATTCAAGCTTTTGACTTTCAAACTCATTTCTACCAAACAAGTTCCCTCTCCTATTTCCAACATATTGAAACAGTTCACCACTTGTAATTATTTTCTGAGCCACAGAATATTTTGGGAAGAATTTATTACTTCTTTACAGTCAACTTTTAAAAGGCGTATCCGATAAATAGCCAATTGACCGTGCCATGTGTTAATGTGTTTTTCTCAATCTTCTGCAACATGTTTTTCCTGTGTGTTAAGTCAGGCATCCTGCATCAACCCACCCACAACTGTCTATAATCATCAGTTCTTGTCTGATGTTAATTCTGTGGTGACCTATCCAAAAACTTTACCAGAAAGTGACAGCGTATCAGCCAAGATCGTTACCACCACTGGCCAGTCTACTCACATACGGTCCTATAGGTGACAGTGCATTCCTTTGCAATTTAAGTGTTGTTCTGATGTTATGGGCATTTTATTTAGTGTAAAATATTACAGCGCCAACCACTTTAAATTACAACATAAATAATTTCCTACCACCGTATCTAAATTTCTACTGTTGATTGTTAAACTGTAAAATAAAACTCACTAATACCAGATTTCATAATAGACGAAGATAAATACAAGTGTTTACATGTTGCTAGACTAAGTACACTTTTAGAACTGCATAGTACTAACTCCTGTGTTCCCAGTTTCTAATTTTCAACTAACTGCAGTGTCCAAGGCCTGTGTTTTTTATTTATTTTATTACTCTATCGACACCAATTTGCTCAGACAAATGCACGAAATACACAGTTTATTTGAGAAAGCTCCTAAACGTCTGCAAATTCAGATTAAGCTGCAAATCACATATACACACACACACACACACACACACACACACACACACACACCGAATAAAGGTCTCGTTGAGGCTTCTAAATAAAAGAAATCCTTTCTGCCCATACTTACTTCTTCTCTGTTGGTTCCTCGCGGCCCTCTCTTCCAGTTCCCCATGCTGCTACCATCCGGTCCGCTGTATCCAATTTGCTTCAGCTTCCCGGCCCAGGCGGCCCTCTGTTCCTCGCTGTATCCATGTTTCCACATCCCCATTTGCTTCTTCAGCTTCCTAGCCCGATGCTATCCATGTTGTCCACATTTGCTTCAGCTTCCAATCCTGGCCTTATACTGCTGCTATCCACGCTTCAACTTCGCGGTTAATTCCAACCGCCAGCCAGAAATGAAGATGCGAGCTCCTTGAGCTCAATTCCGACTGGCTGGTAGCCTGACGGCGCTGACGTCATCGCGCACTTGATGATGTCAGCTCCGACATCGCGAAAATTTTAAAAAAGAAATGAAAAAATCGGAAATGAAGGGGTGCCACTCGGGAATCGTGGCACCCCTTCAATTGGACCCCAAAACTCGGTAAAAACCAAGTAATTCAGGACGGTTGGGAAGTCTGCACAGAAATACCTCACAAAGAGCATTACTGGCCTCAAACAGATGCCCTATGCAGACCGTCTCAAAAAACTGCAGCTTTACTCCATTGCATATCACCTACTCAGGGGCGATCTCTGCCTAACATACAAAGCTATGTCAAACCCAGAGCTGTTGGACATGCTCCACTTTAAGAAATCCCAATCCCTCCGAGCTACACGCTCTAGGGACCTAAACCTTGTCACCACAATAAACAGAACATGCTGGAGGGATAGATTCCTGTCCCAGAGACTTCCCATACTGTGGAACAGACAACCTATCTATGTCAAACAGAGCTCCTCATTAGTACTCTTCAAGAAAAATCTTAATGATTGGATGGGAAATTCACCCCGGGGATCACTTCTGTGGCTCTGCTCGACAGGGGCACAGGAAAATAATTTTCTTGGGTGGCGAAAGCCAGGGTACATTTTTTGGCTAGGCTTGTATGGGCCAGAGACTTCCCATACTCTGGAACAGACTACCTATCTATGTCAAACAAAGTTCCTCATCAGCACTCTTCAAGAAAAATCTTGATGATTGGATGGGAAATGGGAAATTCACCCCGGGGATCACTTCTGTGGCTCTGCTCGACAGGGGCACAAGAAAATAATTCTCTTGGGTGGCGAAAGCCAGGGTACATTATTTGGCTAGGGCCGATAGCCTAGTACCTACCTATGAACCCATGAACCTATGATTTTATTCATGAAACTTACAAAGACATCATTTTTAAATAATCTTGTTTCAAGTGTTGCTCTTCTTAGAAGTTTCAAATAAAGGTGGAACAAAAGTGTTATATTTCCTTAACTTAGTATCTCTGAGGTGTATTTTGCTTCTTATCAATTAGGTATAGTACACCCTGGATAAAATGAGAGAAAGACTTTTATGTCTTCTGAAAAATAATCACTTTTAAATTGAAAACAAACTTACCACCTTTGATAAAAAATACATTTACTTTTGATTGGTATTAGCAAATGGAATGCTTCACAGCTGACCATAATTTAAACCTTACCTGATGAAATAAATGTTGCCATGGTTCAGTCCCCAGATGTATTCCAAGGAGTGTTGGCATACTGCTAATCACATCTAGCAGGGCTTAGGTATCAGTTCCAGTCTTCTGAGAGTTCCCATAAAGGAGAACTACAAGAAAACACCACACAGTAGTAATATATATAGCAGGGTATAGGATATGTTAGTGTGCTTCCGTGTTAAAGCAGATTTACCCCTTTCTGAAAAGTCCACAATGCTCTGGAGACTAAAACTAGAATTCAAAACCTTGGAATGCATTTGCATTATGACTGGTAGATATACAACAGCCCTAGTTTTTACATAACAGTCCATTCAATTCATAAAAATGGCTGACATTCCAGAGGTATCTGCACATCAAGTGCCTCACCATCCTCTGAGATTCACAAACCTAAGAATTGCAGAGTACAGGGAGCTGGTTAGGCTGACAGTTATAGGGCTATAATCATGGACAAACTATATAAAAATAAGATGTGACATAGCCAACATTCCCAGGAACCTGATGTTGTACTCAGTCAAATTCAGGAGAAGCAAATATGTTTTAAAGTATATTGTCACACTTTCAATAGCAAATGTAAATAAATAACCCTCAGTGATGGGAGTAATTTCTTCACCATATCAAATCTTTAAGTTTCTGAAGCAAAAAGTGTATTATTTTTGCTATTGATTTTGTTGAGAAGCACCTGCAAATTTTCTTGAAGATTGAAACTCCTAACATGGCATAATGAAAGACTAATCCACGATGTCTCTCTACTTACATTAATGTGTATGTTACTATTTTTCATGCAAAGTGCAGAAACATGCAAGTCATATCTGAGTAAAACAATTTGTCAGCTATATCTCACAGGTAAAACACACCACATTGAAAATGAATACATTTGATGATCTGTTAGTGAAGCCACAAAAGTATTTGCTCTTTTAAAGAAGTATGGTGTTTTGACTTTGCTTGTGTATGTAAATCATTGCCAATATCTAAGATAACAGCATTTTATGGGAGTGTCATAATGAAAAAAATTTATTCAACAGTAAAACTAAAATATCAAAAGCATGCTATAATCTTTGTTTTGTTTTCAAATCACTTGCACCTTTAATGAGAGGATTACAACAACAAACGAAATTAAGTGTAATGCATAGATGTATGAGAAGTGTAACAATAAACTTTAAGCAAACATAGTACTTTCAGTACCTGTAAAGCACTAGTCTTAGTAAATGTGTGACATCCCCATATAACCATGCCCTACAGAAAATGACATCACCAACCTCTAACCAGTCGGAACTTTGTCTGCACCAGATCTTCCTGTCTGCATGATATGCAAATGATAGCAGCTCTTAGGTAGCCACAGAATGCCAGCACATCTGTGAACTGCTCCCCTTACAACTGTGGAGCTAGAGATACAACTTGGTGTGCGACTGTCCCTTCAACTATCAGGCTACTGCTGCAAAGACCACCAACAATACAGACAGACACAATGGCAGGCAACATTGCTACCAATGGTATAGGCAGGTATTCTAATATTCCACTCTTGTCTATACATACATGCATACAAATATTTGAGGCACAGGCAATAATGCCCTTCTAGCCTGTTAATATACCAAAACAGTTATTCCCATAATAAGTAAGCAGGTTGTTCTTAAAAATATCTAAACTACAGCTTGCTTCCATTAGATGCTTTCTCTCAGAGAACCAAGTAATACACCTCTCATTCCTATATAATCTTCTACATAGGTAATCTGATTGTCTCCTACTTTTTGAAGACCCCAAACATTCCCAGAGGTAGTTGTCTCTAAATGCTCTGTATACCTGAATAAGGTCTCCTCTTAAATGTCTGTATGAGACAGTGTACAAGTTCAGATTTTTAGTCTTCCGTAATAACTTCATTTTCACACCCATGGATGTCCTTGGTATATTTCCACTGTACCCTTTTACAATTTACTCACGCATGTTTTCTTAAAAGTTTTCCATATTTTTATTCCTTACTCAAGTTTAGGTGTAATGTAACTAACAAACAATGATTTCATCACTTCTAATTTGATATACTTTATAAATCCTTTTTATACAACCTATAATTCTATAACTGTAATTAACCAATTGGTTGATATGATTGGAAAAACTCAAACCAGGATCTAACTATATACCCATGTCCTTAAATGAATCTACAGTTTCAATCACTGTGCGCTATATTAAATATTCACCTTTCAAATAAATGTCTCCCATATCTCATGCTCATAGTTTTAGATGCATTAATCAGCATATCTTTCTCCTGTGCCCAAATGGTCAATTTATTCAAGATATTTTGTAGACATGCCCTAACTGTCACAGATGTGATCAGTTTACCCATTTTCAAGCTATATGTATACAGACTGTAGAAAAGTAGATACAAACTAAACAATATATCAAACAAAGCTCCTCATTAGCACTCTTCAAGAAAAATCTTGATGATTGGATCGGAAATAGGAAATTCACCCCAGGGATCCCTTCTGTGGCTCTGCTCGATAGTGGCACAGGAAAATCATTTTCTTGGGTGGCAAAAGCCAGGGTACCTTTTTGGCTGGGCTTGTATAGGCCATAGGGCCGATAGCCTAGTACATACCTATGAACCTATAAACAAGTAAAGGTCTAAGACAGAGTACTGTGGGACACCCTGACTATAAACTAGAACTTTACCCGTCTAGTTGCTGATTGAGATTTACCATGTCTTTTTTTCTAAACCATGCAGAGATCCAGCTTATCAAGATTTTATCAATACTTAGTTCTAAGTTACCAATCAGTATTTTGTGTATGACCTTATCAAATGCTGAGGTTAAGTCTATATCGATTATAGCACAGCACAATTCTTCTTTTTTAGCCGTTATTATACTGTTATAGAACATTATATTAATAATTTATCTAAAATAACTTTCTCTATTACTTTTCCACAATTAAACTTATTGGTCTGTATGGCTCTGGGCTTGTCCTATTCCTCTTTCCTTTAATTATAGGTTTAACAAGTGCATGTCTCCAATCTTGAGTAATATCTACATACTTAAAAATGACCTAGTGATTCACAAATATAATGGTACTGTATCTTCCCGTACTTAAAAATGCCCTAGTGATTCACAGATATAATGGTACCATATCTCCCCATACTTAAAAAAGACCTATTGATTCATAGATACAAGGGTACTGTATCATCCCATACTTAAAAATGACCTAGTGATTCACAGATATAATAGTACCGTATCTCCCCATACTTAAAAATGATCTAGTGATTCACAGATATAAATTTCATGAGGAACTGGGCAAAAATATAAGGCAAAATTTGTGATGTTCTGCAAAGTTTTAAACACTTGAAAGGCAATGATTAAGTATGTTTAATTTACAAAGGATGCAATGTGTATTCATCTGTGCATATGAATGCAAGATCTCCTAAAAGCAAGGACACGCATAATTATGAAGGATGACTACACATGTATGGGGTGCTCAGTCTGTGCCCAGTAATAACATAACTTCACACTGCATGTTTCATTTCTGCTTCTTTCCTTAGAGTATATTACAGCACTTTGTGAATAATTTGACAAATGTTCAACTAAATGCTTTATTTAATTAAAGTGTTTTCCTTTTAGGTAACTGTTGTTGTATGCAGGTTTATGTGGGGCAATTTCTGCTTGCACATAAGGCTTTAAATATTGTGTCCCTGCGGTTTTCACATCAGAGTAGTATAAATTGTATATCTCTTTGATGCAATTTATGTTAAGGCTTCTGATGAATGACATAAGCTCATTCTTATGACTGAGAATAGTATCAGTGCATAATAATGAGGTGACCCATAGTGATAAATGAGGCACTTCTGGCATCACTTGCCAATGACATCATAGTATGAATGTTATTTTATAGAAACTGATGGCCTTCAAACAAGGAAAAACAGTGCTGCACTCATATCATTTTACAAAATGCAAATTTTATGCCACCATCTCATACATTTATAATTGAAAGTAATATTCCACACACTCCAAAAATCAGATTTTATTTTTGTGTCAATCATCTCTAAATTTAAATTAAACTGATGAAATGTTATTCCTTTCTTACTTCTTTAACAGCTGCAGTATCATAAAACTGAAACTTTTCAAATGTGCCTTGTAAAAATAATTATGCCCTGGAAAATAAAAACATTACAGAAATAGCATTAAAGCTGGTTGCAATCAAACATCTAACCATCTGTAATAAAAAATAAAAAAAGGAAACATTCAAGTTTATTTTAGAAAATAATGACTCTGCCTTCTGAGAGTTTTGTCTCTTTTCTTTACCCTTCTGTCTCAGCGTCTCAAATGTATGTGGCTGACTAGACAGTACTAAATCAAGAAACTGTATACTTCAACTAGAAAATCCGAGGATCCTTATTTCCTCTCAGTGATACAAATATAGTAATAGTACAGGTTTTACATTCATTCATGCTATATACATCAATTCACAGAACCACAAAAATACATATATACAGACACCCACACACCTAGAAACACTCAGAGGCACGCCCATGCACGAACAGACACACATGCTTGCACACACATGTACAGAACTTGGCATATCATTCTCCTGTGAATTTCCTCTAATCTAGCATGCATTTTAAAAAAGTCTTGGGAAAAATCAAAGCAAACTGTGCTTTGAATGCAACAGTTGTGACCATGAAGTATCAAAAAATTCAAGAATAATGATTTCTATAGGAAGCAAACCACCCACATCCATGTGTGGAGGACTTAACCTCCCCACATTCCCTACTAAAGTATATATGCTTCTCAGTGGTTATACTCTAACAGACAAAAGGGAAAGTCTTGGATTTTGACAAAACTCTTTTTCTTTCTTTCTTTCTTTCTTTCTTTCTTTCTTTCTTTCTTTCTTTCTTTCTTTCTTTCTTTCTTTCTTCATTTCTTTCAAATTTGGAAAGTTAAAATAGTTTTGCTGAAATGGTCATCAAAACTATACCATTTAAGTGCGTTGTCCTTTACAAAAGTGTCCTTATATCATTTTTAAAGAACCCATAATACTTCAGAAGCATTTTATGAAATAATGAATACAATTTACTCAGACATATAATAATCAGAAGAGATCTATATTTCACAGATGAATATTTGATAAACCAATAATGGACAGAGAACAAATTGTACCACACAATATTTTATGTGCCTCATCAGAAATTTGTACAACCAAATGTATAGCCCAGCCTTAACTCATATAACTTTTTACATGGATGTAGAAAAGAAGCCATTTTCAATGCTGTACTCTTCTCAGACATGCCTGTTTTTAGAGACAATTCAGAGCTTTAGAAAGTGAAGGCTGTAAATCAAAATACGCCACGTTCCCCATTATTTAACAGAATAAATAGCTGTTGGAGTCAGATAACACTAGAACTTCAGTTTATTTTATAACACTTAACAGAACTGATGCTTCAGAGTGTCATCTTCTTTGTTATCTTACAATTCACAAAGACACTCAGTTTATCTATTTATAGAACTAAAATCCACCAATACTAATACAGGGAGTAATGGAAAATTCTCAGGAACACAAACAAATCAAATACAGAAAATGATCCACAATTCAATTTATTATGTATAGCACTGGAATGCTAAGTGTTAAAAGTAAAAAATAAATATAACTTCTTTTCAAAATAAAATGAGAGATGACTTCAGAAAGAATTATTTATATTTACATTCATTTATAAAAAGGCAAGTTAATCAAAATCACTATTGCACCCAAGAAGAAAACTGCTCAGTAAGAAGAGTATTTGCTATTAAATCCTCAAACATGCATAATCTGACCATTCTTATAGTCTGACTAATATACTTTCCATAAAGACTCTTTAATGCATAAACTAAGCAGAGCTTGTTACAACCTTGACGTTTATCAAGTACTGACCTGCTACCATTTATGTAATGTTTTACACTGCATATCTGTATAGACAGTCAGTGCAGCCCTTACACATCATGGAGGGGATTTATGAATACCATTAAATGGAATGATACCAGAGTGGACACATTTGTCCATAAGACTAGGGGAGTTTTTATTTACAAAAATTGGTATACTGGTCAAGATAATAGAAAAAGAAATATCATTTTGTAAAATACGCCAATGATTTCTCAAAATGTAGCTTATACACTTCAAAAACTAGTCCCAAAATATACAACCACCTTGGAAGAATCTGTTTTAAAGTTAAATGCTCGCATTATAAATATTGTTATGTGACAAAGTAACTACTTACAAGCTTTTCTGGATATCTCATTTATTGCCTTTTAAGCTATTACTAACATTATCAGCAACTGTAATAAACATAACATAATGCATACATAATCTACAAACCTTCAAAAACTCATTAAATGGATGGACCATGTAAGATGACTAGGATGTATACTTCGTAGAAAACAAGAACGTGCTCATACTCCACATAGTTTCAAAACTCAATCGATAACTCGGGGAAGATGAAAAAGGGGGCTGTCAAATGAATGGAGAGAGAAATATGGGCAGACCAAATGATGAATGGCATACAATTAATGGTGAATTTATCTGATCTCAATCTGACGGAAGCACAATTGTCACTACTCAATAAAGGTCTGAGTATTGTGACTGCTGCAACGTCAAATTTGAGTGATGTTTTAACAGACTTGAGACTTTATGTTAGAAATGTGATGCTGGGTCAAATATTTAATAGTAGTGAACATGTTGACTCCAGAGTTTTTAATAAACCTAGTTCTTTTGTTCCACAGAATAATGCGACATTAGAGACATTTCTTCAAGTATGTGAAATAGAGATTGTGAAAGAGATAACTGAGACAAAACACTGCTTTCATAATCTAAATAATTAAGACAGCAACTTCAGACCAATAAAGAAATCATAATTAAACCAGCAGATAAAGGGGGCAGCATTGTTCTTATGAATCATGATTATTATCTTGATAAGATAAACACACTGTTGTCTGACAATGAGACTTATCAGAGGATCAATAAATGTTCATTGAATGAAATCATCAGGAATTTTCAAGCTGAATTAAGAACTCTCAAGTCTAAATAAGATCAATAAAGATTTATTTAAGTACTTTTTTATTTTATTTTCCCATTGTTCCTATTGTGAATAGACTCTCTAAAATACATAAATGTATGCGCAATCCACTAATGCACCCCACTGTATTAGGTAATGGATGGATGACGGAATCTCTATCCACTTACATTGAACATCAACTTAAACAAGTTCTGACTAAAGCACCAGCAGTTATCAAAGATATAAGGGACTTATTATATATGCTGTCTGAATATCTGAATACTGATGTAGGAATGGAGTTGATTCTAATGGTTACTCTAGATATACAGAGTCTATTTACAGTCATTCCCAACAAATATGGAATAACAGCTGTTAAAAGTTTTCTAAAGAATAACAGTGATTTTGACAACAGTGAGATAGATCTTATAAGCATTCTACTGGACTTGGTTTTGGAGAACAATGTTTTTGTCTTTGGCACAGACATATATTGGCAGAAATGGGGGATGGCCATGGGCACCACCTTCGTGAACAGCTATGCCAATTTAGTTCTGGGACAATGGGAATCAAGGTGTGTGTGTGTGTGTGTGTATATGTGTATATATATATATATATATATATACATATATACAATCCCTATATATCAGAAGATTTGTGGACGACGTGTTTATACTATGGGGTGTTACCAAGGAATAACTTGTATTATCTGTGGAATATCTAGAAACAACTACAGAATTTTTTAAATTCATGATTCATTATTCAGAATCTACCATTGACTTCTTAGACATGAGACTATATTTTGATTCAAGAGGCAGGATTAATACATGCCTTTATAAGAAGGAATGCTGGAGAAATAATCTACTACATAGGACAAGCATGTATCCCCAGCATGCATTCAAGAATGTCATTAAGAAACAAATTATTCATACTTCTAGGCTGCACACTGAGGACATGCAATATAAAGAAGCTCTGTCTAAGATGATATGAAATTTTGAGCATAGAGGATATTGACTGAATGATGTCAAAAGATCGACAGTTGATTTAGAGGCAATTAGAAATAATACTGGCAGACCATTTCTCTATGGATGAATTGTGACCACACGAACTGACCAACATACCAACAACAAAAACAGAATCACTCTTACTTATGCCAGTGATAGCTCCTATACCTGTGAAATTATTAAAGATAATTAGAAAATCTTGAGAACTGATCCTAATCTTAGACACACAGTAGGAGATACACCTGCCTTTACATTTAAGAGGAACCATAATCTCAAGCAACATCTGTGTTATAAAAATGTAATAAATGAGAAGATTAGATCTGTGAGAATGGGTACCTTTCCATGTCATTCATGTACTTCATGTAAGTATATCTCTATGAAGAATTTCTTTTTACATCCCATTACTGGTAGGAAATATTTTACCAGAACATATGCAGACTGCAGGACTAAACATTTGGTGTATATTGGCTGCTGCAACCTATGTGACTGTTTTTACATTGGGAAGACTGATAGACAATTTAAAGAATGAATATCAAAACGTATAAGTGCCATTCGCCTCAGTGATGAGAAGAGCCCTTTAAACAGACACATAAATGCAAATAAGGATCACAGTTTTTGTTTTGCTGTACTACAAGTTGTTCGAACTAATAATCAAGGTGGTGATATGTTCACCATAATGGAGCATGAAGAAATGAAATGGATAGTTGAACTTCAGGTGGATAAATATCCTGGCCTGAATGGGAATATATCCATTAAGCCCATTCTGAAGGGATGCAAGCTATGTAAATCATGATAGCATTTACATGTCTTTCATAATCATCTACATGTTATTATTATTATTATTATTATTGTAATTGCTCATATGTTTGCGATATTTAGTGTTTACATGCGCAGTACAGGATAGATAGTAGATTTCTATCAGCTGTTTTGTTTTCCATTTAATTTATTTATATATTTAGATAGTTTATAATTTAATATTAGGTTCAGTTTGAATTTATTCTTATAGCTATATCCCGACATGGATTGCTAATCTTGACTCATATTACACATAGGGATACACTGTTTTGGATGTGATTGGTTCTTGACACCTAAAGAATTTCTTTATTGGCTACTAGATTTGTGAACTTGGTAGCTGATTCTAATCAGCTATGAGATTGATTAGAAGCCTTCCTCTATGGTGATGATATTGTTTATACAATAGCTTGATTGGCCCTTAGAATTTTGTTGTTGATCATTTACCTCTATAACAACCAAGAACAACAACATATATATATATATATACTTGGTTTACATATTTTTAATGTACAGGCAACTGTTCATGGTGAGAATGTGATATGATATTCTTAGATGTACACTATATTCATAACTGCCTTTTCTTATGTGTGATTGATGTTTGGTGTTGTGAAGATTACTTTTATTGGGCACACAGTTTGTGTATTTAATTTGATGGTGAAACTAGTAGCAATTTTGGATTTGTTATATGATAGCGATATGGATTCCTTATTCAGACCTCTTAGATTTATAAGTGTTTGGCAGCTGATATTCTTTTCATTATGTAAGGAGGTTTTGTGCTCTTGATTTATGGGGAAATAAAAAGATTGTCTCTTAGTTGATGATAGCATATAATAATTATTTTAGTTGAAGCGTGTGCCGCTATCTTTTTTAGTTGATGGACTGACAATTTAAAAGTGCTATTATATTATTTTTAGCATCTGTTTTTTACTTTGATGTCTCCGAATTGATATATTTACTGTTGAATTCACGTCTATTTTTAGAGTGACATTGTATGCAATAGGTAGTGGATGGTTGGTTCATTCTTTTACTGGTCAAGAGACTTGTGTGGGTTGATTGGATGAGAAATGTTAAGGCCTTTTTTGATTGGTGGGGATAAAGAAACACATCATTGGACTGTGCATTTTTAGCATGCTATTCTCTATTTGTTCTTGACTATAGCAACCTTTAGTAATTGGCTGCTAACATTGATGCTATGATTGGTTTATAGGATGCACTTCATTCATTTATTCATTTAAATAGTTAGCTTTCATTATGTGTCATGATTGGGTAAGACAATAAATGTCTGAAGTTGATTGGTATTACATTTTTAGCTCAAAGTTCCCAGTCCAATAAGAGTGTTTATTTGCTTAGTTCCTTAAAGTAATCTAATTCTTGATTGGCCTAGTCTTTGGTGCAAAATATGATGAATCTCATTGGGTGTTTGATATTTTAAATGTATGTCTGGATGATATTGTAAGTTGATCTGAAGAAGGGTATTTAGAATCTGAAAGCACTCATCTATTTTTTTTTTTTTTAATAAATGTTATTTTATGCTTGATTCCATGGTGATCCTGCTGTTTTTTAATTTCGGCTATATATATATATATATATATATATATATATATATATATATATATATATATATATATGTGTGTATGTGTGTGTGTATGTGTGTGTGTGTGTGTGTGTGTGTGTGTGTGTGTGTGTGTGTGTGTGTGTGTGTGTGTGTGTGTGTGTGTGTGTGTGTGTGTGTGTGTGTGTGTGTGTGTGTGTGTGTGTGTGTGTGTGTGTGTAGATATATAATTTCAATGTTCTGTGTTTCATGCTTTACCAAGTTCAGAGACAAAAATAATTAGAAAATTATATAGTCCAAATGCATGCTCCATAAATAAAAAAAAAATGAAATTCCTGAAGAAATTTCTGAAATATTGATGCTTTACAGCTTCTAATATCAAAGTTATTTTATCATGGTTGAAAATATTATCACGATGGTCAACCAACATAAATAGGGTGAGAAATAAGACATGGTTGACAATTCATATCCTTTCTGATTAACAGAGAAGTTTTCTGCATTATGTTTTGCTACCATTGACGGTTCACAAATTCAATAGAAATGTCATAGGGCAGGATTCACGATGGCTTGCACGGAGTCTAAGAGTAGTGTAAGACTCCATGCAGCCATAGTGATCCAGGAACAGCCTGTATTTGCGTGTAAGAGAGCACCTAAAACGGCTCTTACACAGACAGGGCATGGATATGCTAATTACCTCACTTGCAGCGGAAAGGCAATCAAATAAGGTAATCTAGGAAGCAGAAACCTGCCCGTGTAAGAGCCGTGTTATCTGCAGAAATGTACTCAGTTGACAACTGAGTACCGTTCTGCAAATAACACAATGGAACCTTGTCAGCTCCAAATAAAGGTTGCATATGTTCCAGGCAGCATGCCAATGGCCAAATATGTGGCCACTGGCAACGTACCCCGATGCAAAAATGAAATTTTTTTTTTTTTTTCGGCGATCAACAATGTTTAAACGTAGTGCAGCGCCGCGCAAACAGGCTGTGCTATAAAAACAGAAAAATAAAAATATGCAAAGCATGAATTTACAGTGTAAGGGAATAGCAGGCTGAAAACAACATGGCCACCGAGTAGGGGTTGCTAAGGGGGGAAGCTGAGTGTAAGACATGTAACTAAGCATTAGTAGGCAATCCTATGTAAATGAGTGGTAGGATAGTGAATCGCACTGTAACATAGCAAATGAGCACATTCCCTGGAGTGTAGGAGTAGGATAAGGGGGAGTAACAGAGTAGGAGATAGGTGACATCACAGGGGGGTATGTATGAAAGAAATGAAGCTCATTGGAGCACAGTGGCATGTGAAAGATGTCAGTGACACATCATGGAAAGAGGAGTGTCAACAAGTAGGCATGGGAAAGCCAAGAAATGGAAGGTGTACACTATGGATAACACCAAAGTTTCTTGCTGGGCGTGCATGCGCACGTGTGCGCGCCTGGATGCACGAGTATGATAGAGTGCACGCGTGTAAGCATGAGTGCACGCGTTTAAGCTGGAGTAAGCATGTAGGAGCTTGTTTAAAGACCCGGAAGCTTGTTTGCGCTGGTGTGCACATGGTTTAACCCGAATAAGCAGATTCTAGTCCGTCTAAGCATGTGTGCGCGCATGTTAGCCTCTGTGAGCATGTTTGTGCTTGTATGCTCGTCGCTCCCCCCTGAGGAAACAGAAAGGAAAAAGGAAGCAGAAGAAATAGTAGGAAGCTAGCAGGGAATACTGGCAGAGCTAGCAGGTGAAAATAATCAGAAGCAGGCAATTACACAGGCAGAACAGTAGCCCAGCCCAGCACTTAAAACTCTTTAAACAACAGTGCAGTATGTTTCTCTCAAGAGACACTGCAACAGAGGAGTAAGCTATTAGAAGTGAAAACTGAAAAAGCTTCACTCAGACCAAAAATGCTAGGGGCTGCCATCGCTGTTATAAGGAGACATATGCAACATGCTTAGGGTGGTGACTATGCAAATGCTGCTGGACAACCCACAGTGAGGAGACGGAGAAGAGTGTACAGGCCCAGGGTCACCTACCAGGGGTTACATGAGCTGGAGATAGTGGAGCGCTATAGAGTGGACAGAGACCTCCTACAGCAAATTGTTGAGCTGTGCAGGCCACGCCTCACACACAGAACCAACAGAGGGGAACCCATCCCAGTGGAAACCAAGGTATGTGTTGGCCTAAGAATACTAGCAACTGGTACCTTCCAGAGACCAACTGGTGATATGATGGGGATATCACAGGCATCAGCATCCAGGGTACTGCACCAGTTCCTGGATGCCATGTCGGCACATGTCGATGATCATGTATATTTCCCCAATTCCCGTGAGGTATTGGCCAGCAATATGCGTCTCTTCCAGAAAATAGCAGAATACCCCGAGGTAGTGGGTGCAATAGACTGCATGCATATACGCATCAAAGCACCAGCTGGTGAGCGGGGTAGGGCCTGCATTAACTGCAAGGTCTTCCCCTCCATCAACTGCCAGGTTGTGTGTGATGCCCAGGGAATAATAATGAATGTGTGTGCTGGCTGCCCTGGAAGCTACCATGATTCCCATATCTGGCATTTGACGCAGCTGTGCCAGACATTTGCCAATGGGGACATCCCACATGGTCACTTAGGGGATGCTGGCTACGCACTGGAGCCATGGCTGATGACACCCATCAGAAATGCACACACACCTGAACAAGAACGCCATAATGAGGCACATGCACAAACACGAAATGTAATTGAGCGTGTGTTTGGGTTGCTCAAGTCACGATTCCGGTGCCTGGACACATCTGGTGGAGCCTTGCAGTACTCACCAACTACATGTACCCAAATTGTCATGGTATGTGCTATGCTACATAATATGATTCTGCAAAAACAGCTGCAGCAGGACCAGCACAGGGCTGGGCCAAACAGCTCCCCACCATTGCCAAGGCCATCAAAGGCAGAGCGTGACTCGGAGGAGGAACAACCTGAGCCTGCCCCAGTAGGCAGAAGGAGGCGTGCCTAGTACGCCTTGGCCTTGGAAAAGAGGCAACGCATAGCACATACACTGGCTCAGTAGGAACCCTGGAAATGATACCTCTCTCTGACTCACACATATAGTAAAAGGGTAAAAGGGATGCCTAAGTTGACACAACCTGCTTTCAAACATGTACAGGGAGTGTAGTATGTGCATCCAACATAGACAGCCCTGCAGCACCACCTGAGACATGATTGCCATGTGTTAAGCAATGTAACACCATGTAGTATATGCAAACTTGATGACCCTGACTAACATCCTACCCTCACCAAGCATGATGCCACAATAAGAAGACAAGATGATCAATTACAATAATTGGCTTAAGTATTGCTTTTAGTCAAAGGGGATCCAATGCCTGTCAGCCTGGGATGACATGCTGAGCAAGACACGATGCTCCACCTGCTATGGATGGCTTGCACCTATCACCCCTGGCCTTTTGGATACTGGCAAAGGCTGTTGTCACCCCCACCGTGCTTTGAATAGGTAAGGCTCAAAACACAACTCACCTCCATAGGTATCACAAGGGATAAGAACCTAGAAGTAATGCTACCCAATGCCAGAAGTCTAAACTGCAAGATGCATGCAGTCCAAACTCTCCTCAGCATGGAGAATGTTGATATCTGTTCTGTAACAGGAACCTGGGTCAAGGCTCACAAGAGCACCCTAACACTACCAGGTTACACCTCATACCATGCTTTACAGCCCCTAAACATGGAAGAAACTACAAAAGGAAGGTGACTATCAATAATTGTCAAGGATAACCACATCCCCAGGTTGGTGCCACAGCAAGAAGCAGCATGGACTATCCACGGGCAAGTAACAGTGGCTAAAACTGCCTCCCAGTTAGTAGCCTGCTACAGACCACCCTCCTAACACCAGGAACTGCACTTGGCCTACTTCAGAACACATGAAAATATCAAGGTCTCTCCAAACAACATTATAGTGGGCGACTGAAAATACTCCAAACATAGACTGGGAGCATTATTCTAGCTCCAACACCCTAGGCCAAAGGTTCCTGGAATTCATAAACCAAAATGCTATGGAACAACTTACCACTCCCACAAGAGGGGTAAGCATACTGGATGTGATAATCAGCAACATGGGTACTCTATGCCCAAGATGAGAAGTGTATCCCTCACTGGTAAGATCAGACCATAGAGTAATCTCACTGGATATTCACATCCTGACCCCAGTCCCTGGGCAGAAAACCACAGTGAAAAACATGTGTAAAGCAAATGTTGCACACCTCCAAACTGAGGTGGAATCCATTAAAGGCCTTGTGCGTGTGGAAAATATGGGCCAGACCTCAGAACCCTTTATAAATGCATTCTATGAACACATTCAGGAATGCATGGATTATGCAATCCCAAATAAAACCAAGACCCAATCCCATACATGCAGGCATCTGGCCTGGTGGACCCCAGCCATTACCAAACCATGCAAGAGAAGGAGGAAGCTACTACATGATAGAACAAAACCCAAAAAGGGAAGTAATCACTGATTAGTATTATGGTAAAAAAATATGGCCACACATAAAATCCTCTAAGGCCAGCTACAGCATGTTGAATCTGGGAATCTTGAGGCAATGTTACACCTGCCTCATGTACACAGACAACCCCCTCCTCCCCCCAACAAATACAAATATATGTGAGAGATGCAACTATTTAGCCAAACTGGAGGCTGAGCTCTCTGAACTCAGTACCGGCAGGAGGAGAAGGTAACCACACACACCACAAACCCAGTCTCACATAGACCTATCACAACTGCAAACCAAACACATAAACACACAAAAACATTCCCGGAGGCTCTAATTAAAAATCTACCAAAACAACAGAGGCCTCCAAAGCAGACACCCAAGCAACCACTACCTCAAAACATAGCACATGCAACACATAGTTCACAAAGTCAGTGTGCCAAACAGTCACAGCCCTTAAGGCCAAACAACATGCCTGATACACTTGTAATAGGTGACTCCATAGTCAGACACACTGATGTCCCACTCACCAGACTGAACAAGGAAAAGGTTACAGTAAGCTGCCTGTTGGGCGCTAGAATCCGCCACATAACACAAGCACTCAGGTCACTCCAAAGCAAGTACAAATATGACTCAGTCATTGTCAATGCCGGTGTGAATGACCTGAGACGTACCTCCCTGGACTACATGAAAAGGGACATAGAGGAGATCTCTGATTATGTAGCCCAGGCTGGTATGACCCTGACCCTGAGCAGCATCTTACCCTCACCAAGAATGATGCCACAGTACAAACACAGAATGATTAGCTTTAACAATTGGCTCAATTACTGGTGTCATTCTAAGGGGATCCAATGTCTGTCTGCTTGGGATGACATGCTTGACAAGCCACACTGCTTCGCAAGGGATGGCTTGCACCTGCCACCCGTGGGCTTCTGGATATTGGCCAAGGCTCTTGCAACCTCCATAGTGCCTTTTTTAGGCAAAGCTCAAAAGACAAACCCACCTCCCTAGAAAACACAAGTGGAAAAAAACTAAGGGTAATGCTGCTCAATGCCAGAAGTCTAAACCTCAAGATGCATGCTCTCGAGGCCCACCTCAGTATGGAGAACATCGATGTCTGTGCAGTGATGGAAACCTGGTTCAAGGCTCCTGAGAGCACCCCAGCACTACCAGGTTATACCTCATATCATGCTTTTTGGTCCCAAAACTTGGACCGAACCACAAAAGGAGGGGGAGTAGCCATATTCATCAAAGATACCCACACCTCCAGGTTACTGGCAACACACGAAGCATCGGAGACCATCCATGTGCAACTAACCATAGGCAAAACTGCCGTACAGTTTATAGCATGATACAGACCACCCTCTCAAACTCAGGAACCCCACTCAGCCTTCCTGAAGACACTGGAGAGTATGAATGTCTCTCCAAATACCATCATTTTGGGAGACGTCAATTACCCAAACATAGACTGGGAGCATTACTCAAGCCCCAACACCCTAGCCCAAAGGTTCCTAGAATTCATAAACTCAAATGCAGTGGAACAACTAGTCACCACTTCCACAAGAGGAGATAATATACTAGACCTGATCATCACAAACATGGGGACACAATGCTCCACACCGGAAGTATACCCATCATTGCTGAGATCAGACCATAAATTAATCTCACTGGAAATCCACATCCCGCCCCCACCCCTGCACAAAAGACCACAGTGAAGAATTTCTCAAAAGCCGACTTCACACTTCTTAAGACTGAAGTGGTATCCTTCAAGGCCCCTGGGCCTGGAAACCACAGACCACACCGCTGAATCCTTTATAAACACTTTCTACGGACACCTTCAAGAATGCATGGGTCATGTAATCCCAAATATAACCAAGACGCATTCCCTCAAAGGCAGGCGTCCTGTCTGGTTGACCCCAACCATTAACAAACTTTACAACAGGAGGAGGAAGCTACTACATGACAGAGCAAAATCCCTAAAAGGGAAGGCATCTCTGATCAGTACTAGCAAAATCGACGATCACTCATAAAATCATCCAAGGCCAACTTTGACAGAAAAATCGCAAAGGTCACAAAATACAATCACAAGGCCTTCTTTACTTATGTTAGAAACCTGAGTGGAAACTCCCAGATATGCTCAGATTTAGTCCGAAACGACACAAAATACACTGAACCCACAGACATTGCCAACATTCTGGCAGACAGGTTCAGTGCAAATCCCCCCCCCCCAAAAGGAGAAATATCTATCCCAGCAGAGTGTAGCCTCCCTAATATCTCAGATGCCCAGGTGAGAGCCACCCTCTCCAAAGCTAAAAACACAGCATTAATGGGACCAGACGGTGTCCTGGGTTGCATGCTACATGAACTCCAAGAGTAACTAAACCCACACATAAGGCTGCTGTTTAATCTCAGCCTTACTACAGGATATGTACCCACTCCACAAAAGAGGTGCTTCTACAGACCCTGGAAATTAACGCCCCATAAGCTTGATGAGCCTTGTCTGCAAAGCTATGGAGAGGATCATTATGGAACTCATAAACAAAGACATTGGGGACCTACAGACACTGGATCCTACCCAATTTGGCTTTGTCAAGGGCAGATCCTGCCTTTTGAACCTGGTTGATTTTTTTGAAACAGTCACTAAGGCCATTGATGAGGGTAAGGCAGTTCACACTGCCTACCTTGACTTTGCAAAAGCTTTTGACACAATACCCCACTCGGGCATCATAGACAAGCTCATCAGCTCAAATGTAAACCCATATGTCATAAGATGGGTTGCAAACTGGCTCAAGGACAGAACCCACAAGGTCAGAATTGCTGGAGCCATGTCAAACTCTAAGCCAGTCACAAGTGGTGTCCCACAGGGCTCTGTCCTGGGACCCCTCTTGTTTGGCATTTATTTTTCCGAGGTGCAAGCAAACATAGGAGGATTGTTGCAGAAAAAGTTTGCAGATGACTGCAAACTGGGCGCCATAATTGATACTCCAGCGGACACAAGCATCCTTCAGAAAGGCCTCACAGAAATGGATAACTGGTGCCAGAGCCATGGCTTTAAACTGAACAGCAAAAAATGTATAGTCATACCCTTTTGGAAAAACAAGGTACCCACAAATTACCACATAGATGGTAATCCATTAAGTACAGAAGAAGTAATCAGGGACCTAGGGACACAAGTTGACTTGACAGTGACCTCTCATTTGACACTCACATTGCCAAGGTGGCTAGGAAGATCATCTATAATGGCCACCTTATCATGAAAGCATTCACATCTAGATCAAGAGAGGTCATTGTGCCCTATACTCTTCTCTTATCAGGCCCATAATTGAGTACAATGCCCCATTTGGGATGTACCTTACCCGACACCTGCAGCAGTTAGAAAGACCCCAAAAGTACCTCACCAAAAGGATAAAGGGTCTCAAGCATTTGTCATATGCTGCCCGGCTGAAGAAACTCCAGCTCTATTCAGTCGCATACCGCCTACTCAGAGGCGATCTATGCCTGACGTACAAGGCTATGTCCAATCCGGAATTAATGAACATGATCCACCTCAGAAAATCCAAATCCATCAGAGCCATGAGAGCGAGAGATTTGAACCTCAACACAGAAATAAATAGGATGTGCTGGAGGGACAGATTCATAACCCAGAGGCTCCCTACACTCTGGAACAGAATCCCAGTCCATGTTAGGCAGAGGCCCTCACTGACTCTCTTCAAGAGAAATCTTGACGAGTGGATGGGAGATCGTAGGTTTACACCGGGGGTCATCTCTGTGTCACTACTAGACAGAGGCACAGTAAACTAAACCCTAAATGAGCATAATATTCACATTCCAAGGGGTGGCGAAAGCCACACACACTCTGGCTAGGCTTATAAATGTCCTAGGGCAGATAGCCTAGTATGAACCTATGAAGATACAAATTGTACAGGACACTAAGGATAATCGCAAGGCTTTCTTAACTGATGGTAGGAACCTTGGTGGAAATTCACAGATATGCTCAGAATTACTCCAAAATTACAAACAATACACCAAACCCACACACATTGCCAACATCCAACCTAACAGGTTCAGTACAAACCCCCCCCCCCACCAAAATGCCAAATATCTATCCCAGCAGAGTGCTGGCCCCCTGACATTGCAGATGCTGAGGTAACAGCCAGAGTGTCCAAAGCAAAACACACAGCATCAATGGTACCAGATGGTGTCCTGGGCTGCGTCCAACATGAACTCCAAGAAGAATGGAACACCAAATAAAACTACTGCTCAATCTCAGCCTTACCACAGGATATGTACCCAAATAGCAGTGTACAGCAACAGTGGTCCCTCTCCACAAAGGTGATGCCTGAATGGATACTGCAAACTATCACCCCCAGAATCCTGACTAGCTTGGTCTGCAAAGCTATGGAAAGGATCATCCTGGACCTCAGAAATAAAGATATTGGGGACCTACAGACACTGGACCCTACCCAGTGTGATGTTCTTAAGGGCAGATCCTGCTCCTTAAACATGTTTGACTCATTTGAAACAGTCACCAAGGCCATTGATGAGGGGAATGTGGTCCACACAGCCTATCTGGACCTTGCAAAAGCCTTCCATATAATACCCCACTTGTTCATTATAGATAAGCTCACCAGCTTAAATATAAACCGCTATTCAAGTAGATGGGTTGCAAACCAGCTCAAGGACAGAACTGACATGGTCAGAAATGCTGCAACCATGTCAGACTACAAACCAGCTACAACTGGCATCCCACAAGGCTCAGTTCTGGGACCACCCTTGTTTGGTATATATTTCCCAGAGGTACAGGCCAACATGGAAGGACTGTGTCTGAACAAGTTTGCAGATGACTACAAACTGGGCACCATATCTGACCCTCCAGCTGACACAAGCATCCTACAAAACGGCCTCATAGAAACAGACAACTGGTGCCAGAGCCATGTCATCAAGCTAAATGCAGAAAAGTGTAGTCATCCCCTTTGGAAAAACAGTAAGTGCCCACCAATTACCACATAGGTGTTAACCCATTAAGTACTTTAGAAGTAATAAGAGACCTGGGGACACAAGTTGATAGAAATCTTGCATTTGACAACCATGTGGCCGTAGTGGTTAGAGAAACATATCATATACCCACCTAATCATGAAGGTATTCACATCTAGATCAGGGGAGGTCACCGTGCCTCTTCAGTCATCCTTCATCAGCCTCACAATTGAGTACAATGGCCCTTGTGGGATGTACCTTAGCAGACACCTCCAGCAACTGGAAAGACCCCAAATGTACCTCTCCAGGAGGATCAAAGGGCTCTAACAGATGCCATGTGTTGCCTGATTAAACAAACTGCAGCTCCACACAGTGCCATACTGCCTGCCCAGAGGTGATCTGTGCCTGATGTATAAAGCCATGTCCAAGCTGGAATCAGTGCACATGCTGCACCTTGTAAAATCTGAATGCCAGTGAGCTATGCACATGAGAGGCCTGAACCTCAGCACTGACATAAATAGGACATGTTGTAGTGATTGATCCATAACCCAGAAGCTCCCCCCACTCTTGAGTAAACTCCCAGTCCAGGTTAGCCAGAGAGTCCCTCATTGACTCTCTTCAAGAGGAATCTTGATGAGTGGATGGGAGATGGTAGGTTTACCCTGAGTATCACTTTTATGTCACGGGTAGACAGAGGCACAGTATACTAACCTTGAAAAATGTCATGGCAAACTCCAGTTAAAATGTGTGTTGAAGGACAAACACACTGACTAGCATTAGAAATGGCCTAGGGCACATAGCTAGTGTTTGTCAATGTCCACCCAAGTTGGAATACACTACTAATGTTGGACAAGCCTGGTTTAAGTAGTCCATAGCTGAACAAAATGCAACATGGTCATATTTGCACAACTGGCCCTTAACCAGTCTGATGTGCTCAGTATGAATATTTAAAGCAGTGATAGGACTGAAACCCAGGATACTGTCCACCACAGTGAAAGTACTGAACCAGTACACTATACGATATTACAGTGTTTGGTCAGTATGAAAGAATGTGGACAACTGTATGCAAACTATCCCATGGAAACCCTGCAGGCACAGCATAATCCCTGTTGGGTTCAGACACAAAGCAGTTGGGCAGTAAGAACACAACATGACTTCCAACACACAACTATAAATGTGAAATATTGTTGAAGTTCACACACAACCACAAATGTGGTGGACCTCAGATCTCAACATATGGAAAGCTCACACTGGGCATGCTCGCACACTTTGATAAATGAGACATATGTCAGGCAACAAGCCATGGAAAGCCTGAACTGGGCATGCTCACACACTTAGGCCATTTCTCAGTATAGCAGTTGGCCACACATATCTGGCATTTGTATGTGTTAAGCCAGGAAACTCCAACAATACAGCATTCTGCCCAGTGCACACAGTTAAATGACAACAGAAACATAAGTAATATAGTGGATCCCTCTCATATTCAAACATCTTCCACAGATACACAAGTTGTTCATAGAAACAGGGAAAGCTATGGCAATAAAGACCTGCAAACAGTTTATCAGCAACAAATATTGTGCATCTGAAACTTAAACATATGGGTGTAGAGGTCAATACTAGGCTGTTTGCCCTAGGGAATACATAAGCTTAGCCAGAGTGTATTTGGTGTCTGCCTCCCCAGTACAGTAGGCTACTATGCCACTGTAAAGTAGGTCACAGAAGGCACCGTTTAAGGCTAGTGTGCTGTGCCTCCATCAAGAAGGGACACAGTGGAGATCCCAGGGGTTGAATTTGCAATGTCACATCCATGTGGCTGGAGTTTGCTGGAAGAGGGTTGGCGAGGAGTTATAACATTAATTGGGATTCAATTCCAGACTGAGGGGAGCCTTATCTGCAGTGTCTGGACAATTTCACTGTCAACACTTGCAAGTGATGATTTTCAGGGATTGAAGTGTCTTGCCAATACTGTTCAGAGATGTCCTCCCTCTGTGGGATATTGCTCTGTAATGTATTAGCTCCCTCCTTCTGTTGTACAGCTTATATATGGCTGGTGTAAACCAGACAGGTCTCCTGTTGTGGAGGAGTCTTGGTTTTATTTGGGATAGCATGATCAATGCAAACCTTCCGGATGCTCATTGAATGCATTTGTCATGGATTCTGCAGATTGGCCTGTATAATCCTCCAGCATGGGTCCTTTGAAGTATTCCACCCCAGTCTTCACAAGTGCAAAGTCTGCTTTTGATAAATACTTTGTTTGCAGTGATTTTCTTGCCTGGGGGTGGGGAAGGGATATGGATGTCCAGGGAAAGTTGGCTATGGTCAGATATTAACAATGGTGGTCTACCTCTGGTGTGGAACATAGAATCCCCATGTTGCTGATGGTCAGGTCCAATATGTATTCCCCCTTGTGTCTGTGGTGATTGGTCCTGCCATAGCACATGGATTCACAAATTGTAGTGGCTGTAGGGTGATGTTGTTGAGGCCTGAGTAGTTCCCCCACTCAATATTCCTGTACCTGAAGTTAACCACTGTAATGGTGTATGTGAACACCTTCATATCCTACACTGTTCCCAGGGAAGTCAAGTGTGGTTCCTGGATATGGGAGGGGAGGTCTGAACTGGTTGTGTTGTGTGTTACAAGTCCTGTGGTAACGAAGCATGGTATAAAACATAACCTGGCAGTGCTGATGTGCATATGTGACCCTGAAGTAGGCGTCTGTTAATGCATATATATGCTATCCCCCATACTGACGGATAGTAATAGATGTACATACCTCTTTCTAAATAATGATGTCAGCACCCTATAAATACTGCAGGAGAAGGAAAGGCACCCAGTAATTTGAATAGTGTGCTCCGCTAATGCGTTTCTCTCAAGTGTCATAACATAGTTAGGTAGGGGTTTGAATCCTGCAAATGCTCAGTGTGTGTGTGTATGTTTGGGGGGGAGCAGGGTGTGTGCAATTTTCTTTGAAAGAAATGGCCCTTTTGGCAACTGGAAGAACACACTACATGATGTACATTCCTCTTTCGAAAGACTGATGATGTCAGCACCCTATAAGTATAGCAGGAGAAGGAAAACCTCCCAGTAATGTGAAAAGCACTCTCTGCTAATGCATCTCTCTCAAGTGTCATAACATAGTTAGGTAGGGGTTTGAATCCTACAAATGCCATGTGTGTTTTTGTCACACAGTTTGTCAATGTGTGGTGGGTGTTGCTTTTATTATTGTATGACATATATTATAGCAGTAATTTCAATGCACACATGAGGTATGTGTGTGCCACATAGAGATATGTACCTGTGACTGTAAATAGTTCCTATGTGTGAAGCCTGCCTCATGTGAATACATGGAATTTGCATTACACAACTTTTTCACTGTGGTTTTCTGTGCAGGGGCTGGGGTTGCTATGTGAATATAGTGAGATTACTATATGGTGTCATCTTACCAGTGAGGGATACACTTCTGGTCTGGAGCATAGAGTCCACATGTTGGTGATGATCAGGTGCAATATGTTTTCCCCTCTTGTGGGAGTGGTAACAAGTTGTTCCATAGCATTTGAGTGTATGGATTCCAGGAACCGTTCACCTAGGGTGTTGGAGCTATAGTAATGCTCCCAGTCTATGTGTGGGTAGATGCAGCTGCCCAATATAATGTTGTTTGGAGACACCTTCATATATTCATGTGTTCTTAAGTAGGCCAAGTGGGTTACCTGTGTTTAGGAGGGTGGTCTGTAGCAGGCTATGAACTGGAAGTCAGTTTAACCCACTGTTAGTTGCACGTGGATAGTCTGTGATGCTTCATGCTGTGGTAACAACCTGGGGGTGTGGGTATCCTTGACATTTATTGAGACTCACCCTCCTTTCATAGTTAGTTCCGTGTTTTGGGGCTGTCAAGCATGGTATGAGGTGTAACCTGGTAGTGCTAGGGTGCTCTTGGGAGCCTTGAACCTGTCGTCTATTACTGCACAGATATCAACATTCTCCATGCTGGGTAGAGTTTGGACTGCATGCATCTTGCGGTTTACATGTCCGGCATTGAGTATCATTACTTCCATTTTCTTATCCCCTGTGCTACCTATGTAGGTGGCCTTGTGTTTTCAGCCTTACCACCAGAATACAAAGATGTGCAGACATTACACTTTTGTAATTAATAGTGGTGTATAAAAAACTACAATGACAATCACACTGTTAATGCATCAGGCATGCTGGGATATACCCACAATGATATCATTACACTGTACTGTTAACAACATAGGTTCATAGGTTCATAGGTTCATACTAGGATATCTGCCCTAGGGCATTTATAAGCCTAGCCAGAGTGTGTTTGGCTTTCGCCACCCATTTTAAATTAATTTTGCTATGCCCTTTTTCGAGGTTAGTATACTGTGCCTCTGTCTAACAGTGACACAGAAGTGATACCTGGGGTAAACCTACGATCTCCCATCCACTCATCAAGATTCCTCTTGAAGAGAGTCAATGAGGGACTCTGCCTAACCTGGACTGGGATTTTATTCCAGAGTGAAGGGAGCATCTGGTTTATGAATCTGTCCCTCCAGCATGTCCTATTTATTTCAGTGCTGAGGTTCAAGGCTCTCGAGTGCGTAGCTCGATGGGATTTGGATTTTCTGAGGTGCAGCATGTCCATTAATTCTGGGTTGGACATGGCTTTATACATTAGGCACAGATCGCCTCTGAGCAGGCGGTATGCCACTGAGTAGAGCTGGAGTTTCTTCAACTGGGCAGCATATGGCATCTGTTTGAGCCCTTTGATCCTCTTGGTGAGGTACTTTTGGGGTCTTTCCAGTTGCTGCAGGTGTCTGGTAAGGTACATGCCAAAAGGGGCATTGTACTCAATTATGGACCTGATGAGGGATGAGTAAAGATGACCTCCCCTGATCTAGATGTGAATCCCTTCGTGATTAGGTGGGCTATATAAAATGTTTTTCTAACCACTTTGGCCACGTGGTTGTCAAATGAGAGATTGCTATCAACTTGGGTCCCCAGGTCCCTAATTACTTCTTCTGTACTTAATGGATTACCACCTATGTGGTAATTTGTGGGCACTTTGTTTTTGCCAAAGGGGATGACTATACACTTTTTGGTGTTTAGCTTGAGGCCATGGCTTTGGCACCAGTTGTCTGCTTCTATGAGGCCCTTTTGGAGGATGCTTGTGTCAGCTGGAGAGTCGATTATGGCACCCAGTTTGCAGTCATCTGCGAACTTGGTCAGCCACAGTCCTTCCATGTTGGCCTGTACCTCAGAGAAATATATACCGAACAAGAGAGGTCCCAGGACCGAGCCTTGTGGGATGCCACTTGTAACTGGTTTGGAGTCTGAAGGCTCCAGCAATTCTAACCATGTGGGTTCTGTCCTTGAGCCAGTTTGCAATCCATCTAGTGACATAGGGGTTTATATTTAAGCTGATGAGCTTATCTATAATGCCCGAGTGGGGTATTGTATCGAAGGCTTTTGCGAGGTCCAGGTAGGCTGTGTGGACCACCTTCCCCTCGTCAATGGCCTTGGTGACTGTTTCAAAGAAATTGACCAGGTTTAAGAGGCAGGATCTGCCCTTAACAAAGCCAAACTGGGTAGGATCCAGTGTCTGTAGGTCCCCAATATCTTTATTTATGAGGTCCATGATGATCCTTTCCATAGCTTTGCAGACCAAGCTAGTCAGGCTTATGGGGTGATAGTTTCCAGGATCCATTGAGGCACCACCTTTGTGGAGAGGGACCACTGTTGCTGTACGCCACTCTTTGGGTACATATCCTGTAGTAAGGCTGAGATTGAACAGTAGTTTTATGTTTGGGTTTAGCTCTTCTTGGAGTTCATGTAGGACGCAGCCCGGGACACCATCTGGTCCCATTGATGCTGTGTTTTTTGTTTTGGAGAGGGCAGCTGTTACCTGAGCATATGAGATGTCAGGGGGCAGCACTCTGCTGGGATAGATATTTGCCCTTTTGGTGGGGGGGGGGGGAGAAGTTTGTGCTGAACCTGTCAGCTAGGATGTTGGCAATGTCTGTGGGTTCGGTGTATTTTTTGTCATTTTGGGCTAATTCTGAGCATATCTGGGAATTCCCACCCAGGTTCCTAACATAACTAAAGAAAGCCTTGTGATTATCCTTAGTGTCCTGTGCAATTTTTTCTCTCGAAGCTGGCCTTAGACGATTTTATGAGTGCCAGTAGTTTTTTGCTAATACTGATCAGAGATGCCTTCCCTTTTTGGGATTTTGCTCTATCATGTAGTAGCTTCCTCCTTCTATTGTATAGTTTGTTTATGGCTGGGGTCCACCAGACAGGACGTGTGCCATTGGAGGATTGGGTCTTGGTTTTATTTGGGATTGCATGATCCATGCATTCCTGAAGGTGTTCATAGAATGCGTTTATAAAGGATTCTGTGGTCTGGACCGTATTTTCCACAGGCCCGGGGGCTTTGAAGGATTACACATCGGTTTTGAGGAGTGTGAAATTTGCTTTAGAGAAGTTTTTCACTGTGGTTTTCAGGGCAGGGGGTGGAGTCAGGATATGAACATCCAGTGAGATTAGTTTATGGTCTGATCTTACCAGTGAGGGATACACTTCTGGTCTGGAGCATAGAGTCCCCATGTTGGTGATGATCAGGTCCAGTATGTTTTCCCCTCTTGTGGGAGTGGTAACAAGTTGTTCCATAGCATTTGAGTTTATAAATTCTAGGAACCTTTGGGCTAGGGTGTTGGAGCTAGAGTAATGCTCCCAGTCTATGTTTGGGTAGTTGAAGTCGCCCAATATAATGGTGTTTGGAGAGACCTTCATATTTTCCAGTGTTCTCAGGAAGGCCGAGTGGGGTTCCTGGTTTGGGAGGGTGGTCTGTAGCAGGCTATAAACTGGAAGGCAGTTTAACCCACTGTTAGTTGCACATGGATAGTCTCTGATGCTTCGTGCTGTGCCACCAACCTGGAGGTGTGGGTATCTTTGACGAATATTGATACTCCCTCCTTTTGTGGTTCGGTCCAAGTTTTGGGGCAAAAGCATGGTATGAGGTATAACCTGGTAGTGCTGGGGTGCTCGGAGCCTTGAACCAGGTTTCTGTTACTGCACAGATATCGATGTTCTCCATGCTAAGGAGAGTTTCGAGTGCGTGCATCTTGAGGTTTAGACTTCTAGCATTGAGTAGCATTACTCTTAGTTTCTTATCCCTTGTGATACCTATTGAGGTGGGTTTGTCTTTTGAGCCTTGCCTAAAAAAGGCACTATGGGGTAGCAAGAGCCTTTGCCAATATCCGAAAGCCCAGGGGTGACAGGTGCAAGCCATCCCTAGCGAAGCATCGTGGCTTGTCGAGCATGTCATACCAGGCTGACAGGCATTGGATCCCCTTTGAATGACACTAATACTTAAGCCAATTGTTGAAATTGATCATCTTGTCTTCATATTGTGGCATCATTCTTGGTGAGGGTAAGATGCTACTCAAGGTCAGGGTCATACCGGCCTGGGCTACATGCTCAGAGAGCTCCTCTATGTCTCTTTTCATGTAGTCCAGGGAGGTACGTCTCAGGTCATTCACACCAGCATGGACAATGACTGAGTCATATTTGTACTTGCCTTGGAGTGACCTGAGTGCTTGTGTTATGTGGCAGATCCTAGAGCCCGACAGGCAGCTCACCGTGACCTTCTCCTTGTTCAGCCTGGTGAGCGGGACGTCAGTGTGCCTGACGATAGAGTCACCTATTACAAGTGTATCAGGTGTGTTGTTTAGCCTTAAGGGCTGTGACTGTTCGGCACACTGGCTTTGTGAGCTATGTGTTGCACGTGTTTTGTTTTGGGGTAGTGGTTGCTTGGGTGTCTGCTTTGGAGGTCTCTGCTGCTTAGGCAGATTTTTATTTAGAGCCTCCGATTATGTTTTTGTGTGTTTATGTGTTTGGTTTGCTGTCATGGTAGGTCTATGAGAGACTAGAATTGTAGTGAGTGTGGTTTCCTTCTCCTCCTGACTGGTTTCGCCAATACTGAGTTGAGAGAGCTTAGCCTCCAGTATGGCTATATGGTTGCATCTCTCACATGTGTTGGAATTTGTTGGGAGCAGGAGAGGGCTGTCTGTGTACATGAGGCAGTTGTAACATTGCCTCAAGATTCCCAGATTCACCAGCTGGACTGGAGAGGAGATTGACAACTGACCTTTGGACATGCTAGAATAGTATTGGGAATTCCTTTATAATTAAAAAAAGGGCCAATGGGGAACGAGGTACTCAAGGGGAGTTTGTGAGGGTGTAGTGCTTTTAATATTTTAGTGCTGACTTATATAATTGCTTTAGTGAGCAAGTGCCAGGTAATGTAAATGCAATGTGTTACAGTTAAGTTAAATGCAAAAACGACAAACAGTAACGTTCTTTCAAGTGAAACATGATAATATTACTACAGTTCTATGTAGTCACCCTGTGCATCAGCACCATGTTATCCTGTTCCTGCATCAATGTGACAGATTGCAGGAGGTGGCACAGTTTCATCATATGCACAGGGTGTGTACTTGGTATGCCTGAGTCTGCCACTGATACATCCAATCGACATGTATGTGTGTGTGTGTTAGTGAGGGACAACAGTACAACATGGGGCAATGTTGATGCGGTGTGTGTGTGTATGTGTTAGCCCTAGGTGTTATCATTGGACATGTGTGTATGCATGCACACAGTTCCACCTCATGGCTGCCATATACGGGTGTTTGTGGATAGCCACAGACTGTACCTGCCAGGTCATACAGATCACTGTCTCTGGCCACGGACACGGTACCTGTTCCTGGCAGGGGTGCTACGGACAGTATCAGGTACTAAGCCAGACTGGGTACTGTCATCAGAAGCAGTTGGTTGATGACTGGACACATGTCCCTGCTGGGGCTGGTACTGGCACTATAGGAGCGGCTGCGGGTTTGTTGTCATCCGCGATGACTGCCAGCTGCTGATGTTGCTGGTATACATCCACGTCGATGCCTCAACCATCCTGCATTGCCCTGGCTCATGGACATGTAATTGTGGAACAGATCTAATGTGTCCCCCCAATGTCTGTCAATGACCTCGCCAACAGTACGGATGGCAGCCGCAACATCACGCATAGTGCCATTCAAAGCAGTGCGATGTGCTCTAAGCTCCCTCAGACCCTGTCTGGTGTACCCTTCCATACGTGCCTGTGCCTGCATTACAGCCCGGAACATAGCTGAGGTTGAAAGACCTCTGTGGGCACGTCTGACAGGGGCAGTACAATCACGGATGCTCCCACGAGAACCCCTGGACATCTGCCTGTGTGGTAAATTGTCAGGACTCTGGCCATGGCTGCTGTGAGGGGATGCATGTGCCACTGATACCACATTACCTTGGTCAATGCCCACTGTATGCTGTCCCTCAGCTAAGGACATTGGTGACAATGGATGTATCGGCAGGATGACTGTGCACATTGATGGGGTTGACTGCTGTGTACTGTCAATTGGCTGACCAACAACAGACCCTGACACACCTCCCTGTGCCATTACACATGTATCATCATTATCACTATCCCCAGCAGTGGCTTCAGGTTCCCACCAGAACCTGTGAGAGGAATACAGGAAACACAGTTTACAATGTGTACACAATGTTACCACAGATGCACACGGGCACATGGACACATGGGCACATGCACACATGCACACATGCGCACATGCACACATGCACACATGGGCACATGCACACATGGGCACATGCACACATGCACACATGGGCACATGCACACATGCACCCATGCACACATGGGCACATGCACACATGCGCACATGGGCACATGCACACATGCACACATGCACACATGGGCACATGCGCACATGCACACATGCGCACATGCACACATGGGCACATGCACACATGCACACATGCACACATGGGCACATGCACACTCCTCAGTACATGAGATACAAACACACACACACAAGCACACCTGCAATCCAACACATAACAATACTGTTTGAGGGTATTATTACTATTATTATCATTAGTATTAAAAGTATTGTTATTACACACTCACCAGCATGGATTGGCTGCCTTGCTGTTACTCCAGAGGGACCTGCACAAATAAGACAGTTATTGTCAGTGGGCACAACTGTGCCATTGATACTGTGAGTATGATACAGTACAGTAGTACAACAGTTGGCTTTCACAGGTGTACTGCTAATATTGAGAATATCAATCTTGCACAATAATGTCCAGGATAACAGCTACAAACACAGTACACATCTCACACATGCATAAACTACCAGTGCAGAGAACAGTCAACTACAGATATGGCATGTTACCTGCACACTCCATGTCCACATGCTGGGTGGCTCCAGCCTCCATCATTACACACGTCTGTGGATGTTGTTGTTGTTGGGCTGGAGCCACAACACTTAGGAGGAGCTCCTCCAGTATGGTGAGGGGGGGTGTATAGGTGCCCCACCACCTGTGGCAAGCTGTTGCCTGTGGATATCAGACGCACGCTGACGGACATTTCTAATTAAATCACTGCAGTGATGGCGTACCTGTTCATATGTCCGGTTATGCATGCCTATGTCATTTACCCGATGGACAAGGTCTTGCCACAGTGCAGCCCTCTCCTGCTGGTTCTGGCTGGTCTGGGAAAAGAGTGTTGAAAAATCCCGCACCAGGCTCTGGTGTATCTCCTCATCCTCTGCAGCCGAATAACAGGGGTTGCGCTGATGCACCATCACTCTGGAAGGAAAAGGAAAATATGTGAGCAAGTAACATGGCACACATAATACTCTACTGTACTGATATCACTGAACTGCCATATATAGCATCTGTCTGTCTATCAGGGGATACACATGTAAATTACCACATATCAGTGCTCAGCCAACAACTGTGTGACAGTGCCTGCCACACTCCTTACAACAAACTAGTATATACCAGCACTCAGCACACTGTTTGAGGTCAAATGCACAACCTCACACTGGGGGTATGTATTAAGGTAATGGATGGGGAATATTGTCATCCCATGCAATGCATGCAATGCACAGTTACAATTTCAATGGTAATGCACCCTAGTCTTTGCGGCCATACCCCTACCTACACCGCAGTCATATACATGGAACCACAGCACAACATATGGCAATGTAATATGTTTGTATCCAAATAACTGATACATCTTTCTCTGGCCTCACACCAAGGACACACACTACCATGACAGACACAAAGTCATGCTGAGCAATCACACCATTACAGACCTTGCACACAGTCAGTGGCACACTCATTCCACCTCACATAGTTGGTATTGCAATGAGTACATGTGTGTGTGCATTGTGTCATAGGTAGGTAGTATGCTATTGGCCTTGGGCCTACGGCAGCATACTGTTAGCAACCTTCAACTACATATGTATGTCCAGCCTTCAGTAACTGTTGCAGTATGTCCCTTGCCCTATGCACATCTTCATATAAATATAGATACAGACTGCTAAAACATATGGAGGGTTCACAGAATGTAGATTATTAGATTATGTAGTTTACATTACCTTTGTTTCTGACTGCTGTTTTGGATGGCTTGCTGCTGGCTGCCTTGCTGCTGGCTGGCTTGCTGCTGGCTGGCTTGCTGTTGGCTGCCTTGCTGCTGGCTGGCTTGCTGCTGGCTGCCTTGCTGTTGGCTGGCTTGCTGATGGCTGGCTTGCTGATGGCTGCCTTGCTGCTGTATGGCTTGCTGCTGCTGTCTTGATGTTTTTTTCTTTTTATTATTTTTTTTGGTCTCTCTCTCTCTCTCTCTCTCTCTCTGTCCCTCTGTCTCTCTCTCTCCCTGCAGTTGCTGCAATGATATTATTGCATTTGTGGACTGGGAATACAGGCTGCTTTTGTAGGTATCTGCACATGTGCATGTGATGGCCTCTGCACCAATTGTTAGCCAGTATTTACTAATTGCATGCAGCCTGCTGTGTGGTAATTGCAGTTCTCACTGTGATGTCAGGACAGTGCTATAAAGTGTTAGGTTAGGTAGGCATAACCCTTTCAGTTTTTCAAGGTGGGGACCATGCTGGTTTGCTGTGGACACTGTTCTGTGAGTGTAAAGGTTGGTATGTCTCTCATATCTAAGGCTGTGTTGTAGGCACTGAAATGCATGCTGTACTGAAACCTGACTGTTGCTTCTTCCAGTTCATTCTTCTCAGTGTGTATGTTAACTGACACCTAATAATACTAATACTGTTTACATGGGAGTATGTGCTTTCCTGTGGGACTTGTGGATTAACTGGTATACAACAGTAGCTCTTGCAATTTGTTGCTATGGCTTCACTATTTAGCCTTTACATTCACTCCTTGAAGGCCTGCTAAGTGTCTTTACTGGAATGTGTTGCTATGGCTTTCCTATTTTCCATTTACATTCACTCCTTTAATGCATGATATATTTCTTTCAGCAGCAATTCCTTATATGTTTGGTGTGGTTTGGTGGTACTGCATGCAGTCTGGTAAGGCCAAGGTGGGGGGTTTGACAGTTATGAATATCAGGCACATGCAGTGCTTGTAAACTGCTATACTGTCCTTATTTTATTAGATGGCTACATCCTTTGATATTTCTGGGTTGTACTCCTACATGAGGGTGTGCTTGTGGAAGCAATTCTACAGCTATTCACAGAGTGTGTGACAGCAGACAGAATTATGTGCCTGTGAGATTCTGACACTTGCAGGCCTCAGATACTCTCAGGTGTATATTTTAGCAGCCTCAGGGAATGGTACATATTAGTGGGATACACCCGTGATATATTTCAGATATTCTGCAGTTGTGACTGTGGGGTATTTTGAGCATATGTATTACTACACCATTTCTGACATGCAAGTAGTGTGTACTTTAACTAATTGAGAGTTACCATTATGTGGGATTCCACACCTTTCTGCCTACTGTTAGTACATTTCACAGGGAGTCAGTGGGCACAGTTAACATTTGTTTGCAAATCAGGAACATCCCTGTAAATCAGTCACAGTTGCGAGGTCTGGCCTCTTACCTATTCAAATATGGCGGTGTTTATCCTGCTCTGATAGTGTGTGTGGTTTGCAAGGTGCTACTGTCACATTATTACCTACTAGCATGGCTGTTTCTCTTATCACACTAATGTAATGCAATTCCACAAGAATTACCAGTAAAGTTACAAGAAAAGCTTTGTGTAATAGCCTTCCTATATTCCCTTTATATTCAGTCCTACTATTTCATGATATATTGCTTTCAGCACAAAGTTCTTGTATATCAGTCATGGCTTAGTGGTAGGTCATGCAGACTAGTGTTTCCAAGGTCCTGGGTTTGAGACTGACAGAGGAATTTTATTTTGCTGCTGAGCAGTCTACAGGCCTTGTCATTCAGAGTGACTAAGGCACTTTTAAGCAGTTGTAAGTGGGTTAGCGCTGGTTTGCGCAGTGCTCACGCATGCACAATGTCGCTTAGCACAGCACACGCTAGCTAAGCCACAAGCACACCGCTGACTACTGCTTAAAAGTGCTTACTCCCGCTAACACCCGCGCTAATTTCTTTTAAAGAAAAGAAAATGGGGAGATAGGAAAGTGGTGAAAAAGGGGGCACAAAGAGGGTAGGACAGTAGGAAAACAAGCTTGGGATTTGCAGGAAGGATGTAGGAAAGGCCAATAGCTGCCCATTTCTTTATCAGCAACAGCTGTGCATATGTGTGTAATTTGGTGTGAAATTTGAAACCTTCCACCCCTGAGAGAGGGGTGAGGATAACAAAATATGTTGTACAGCCAATTGTAATTACCAGTTCACATGTCCAGCAGACATGTCTGCAAAATGGGCAGCTATGTATGGGGCGTAATTTTTTTGTGGGAACAGAGTGCCCTTTTTTTATTTTTTTTTCAGGTGAGAGTAGAATGTGAGGTACAGAAAGTAGGTATATTTGGGGAGGTAGGTAGGGGAGGTTAACAGACAAGACAAACAAGATGAATACAGGGGCGGAGTATGACACATGTGGGGGGGGGGACACAATTGACGGGGACGGATGTTTGGATATCGCGAGCCCATGAGCCCACAGATGGCAACAGTGGAACTGAGATCCCCACCCATAGGCAGTTGCCACTGCACCTTCACTGTCCAGAACGGGGCTGTGCTGGGGGCTGTGTAAGACAGGCAGGCACACCCGTGAGTTGCACCACCCATGCCTCAAGCTGGCGTAGGGGTTCAAGCACAGAATGCCTGATCTCGCTACGCACCACAGACCGGACACTTTGGAGGGTGAGTGGACGTTCTCCTCCGGCCACGCTTTCAGAGGGGGGATGAGCCCCATCCCCTGCAGCGCTTCCACCCGAAGGCGGCACAGGGCCACCGGAGGAGGTTCCGGTCTGGGCACTAGTGCCAGGTGCATTCGCTAACTGAGATGGGAGAGGTGGGTCCGTTGGAACCCGCCTTCCCTGCCGTCCTATGTTTAACAATATTTTATGACATTTTGGGTTAGTAACAAACAATATCATTCAAAATTAGTTGTAACAGCATGCATCAGTATTCCCATTAACCAAACACCCATGAATTCCAAACATTGAACAGCAAGCATAACACATGCATATTTTGAACAACAGTACACAACCCAACAGCATGCAGGGTTGATTGACGGCAATAGGCCATCAGGTTTGGATATGTGAACAGGGCACATGCATCAACGTACATGCAGATATGTATGAACCAACAGGACAAATGTCCATGGGAATTAATTGTGAATACACATACCCAGTTTGGTGTGGAATGGCATTATTTGTGAAAATAGGGTAGGGTGAAGAAATATTTCATTAACAACTTCAACTACCTATACATATGCTGTACATTTCTAGTAGCTGCAGATATATATACCCTACAGGTCTTAGTACAGTTTCCTATATGTAACCTTAGGAATGTTGGTGATGGGAATGTTACTGCTACATTAATATACATTGCATTTTTATTCATACACGTTCATATCTGGCTTTGTTCAGGTACAGCATCCTGCTACATTTGATTTATATGGCTCTAGACAACTGTGGATGTTCAGTATTTCATACAACCATACTATCTCCATATTGCAAGGGTACAGCAACATATCCAAATTGTGGGGCAGACACATTCCAGCTTCAGTACTTTATTACAAACATTTCACTCTTTGGTTGTGGCTGTCTCATTCATTTCATTATGTACAGACTGCAGTATAACTTTATTCAAGACTTATTACAGCTTTCTTGGTCGATTCATACCTCTTTCTCACACTCTCACTTGTTTTATTTGTACAATTCAAGATGCTACTTAATTCTGGGCATTATTAACATTTCCTACTTGGTTACAACAATCCTTTCCAACAGACTCACTTGTTTCATATGGCAGATTTTAAAAGGGGATGTATTTGACACATGTCTATCGTCTTTAGCTTGTTTACCAGTAATTTTCAGGCTGAAGCAAGTTATCTGATATTACAATACAGGTGGAAAATCTCTATTTCAGACTTGTTTAATTTTTATTTCTGGTTTACAGGCTGCATCACTTATCTAATCATACAGTACTAGCAGAATCTTTCTTCTAGTGTTATTTGAACTTTATTAATATGTAACAACACTGAACTCTTTTACAAGCTGTCTCACTTATATTCTATAACAATTACAGCAAAATAATTACTAACCTGCCTGGTGGTGCAACCGCATCAGCCTATCATCATAGGCTCGCCGATTCACGGAACGCACACCTGCAGCTGTAATATAAATGAAGTAATATTGGAACATACATCTCCATAATATCAGCTAGGATAATTTCTTACATACTTAATTACATGGATACTTACTCAGTAGTGGGGCGTTGGGCATTTGCCGGGCCTCCTGGATCCAACGGTTCAGTTGGTCCTGCTTTTGTCTCTTCAGGTCTGCATGGTGGTGATGGACCTGTTCACCAGTCCTTGGTATGCCTGTGGCACTGGTGAGATCATGTGCCAACCGGTTCCACGCCTCTGCCTTGTACGCACCCCAGAGAACCTGGCCCTGCATGAGTTGAGCATCATGATCGTGGACTAGGAGCCAAACCATATATTTGGACTCCTCAACACCCCACCTCTGTGCTCGGAAGCGACTGCCCTCTCCTACACCTGCCATCATGACTGCAAATAGGTTCCACAATCAGTTATGCTGTGTATTCCCGCCTATGGGGCTTATATATGCCATTTTTCCCACACTTATCTGTGATTGGCTTTGTCATGCTTCTATTTCCATTCATTCCTATATATATGCTAATACTGCATTTCTTAGTACAACTGTCATGGCTTAGTGGTTCAGTACTTTGACTATGGTGCACAGCATCCTGGGTTCGAGCCTGGGCATTGCTTTTTTTATTTTACTACTGTCTAGACAGGCTAGGAGGTGTGTGGCTGTGTAAAGGTGGCTTTGATACAGCTTGCTCAACGTTGCCCGCCGGTAAGCCAGTTGGCTCGCTGCGCAGCTCTGTGCAAATGGCTTACGCTGGTAAACGCGTTATTTGGCTATGAGCACGCATATTACGCTGTGTGAAGCAATGCTCAGCTACGAGCACACAGTTTCAGTGTGTTAAAGTGCTGCTCAACTCCGGGCACTCATATTACACCTGTTAAACCACTGCTCACCTGCGGCCAGTCATACTCAGCTTGTTAGAGCACTGCTCAGCTATGGGCACTTATAATTTTTTTTTTTTGTGTCAGATTTCTTCAAAAATACATGGCCCATTTCATTACATTTTACTTAAATTATAGTTATATATATATATATATATATATATATATAGTTATATATATATATATATATATATATATATATATATATATATATATATATATATGTCAGGGGATTGTTTCGTGCTTATTTCACTAAAAATAGAAAATGATGTTGTTGGGGCTCGAACCGTGACTACCTCCTCTTTGGCCAACGTCTCTACCGCTACGCTATTGCTACTTGGCTTAATTTGCATATTTAGATCTTATATGCTTTTTCAATGACTGCTAACTGTGGCTGAGTGAAGGGCACACCCGCGCAAATGAGCGCAATTACGGGCAAACATTTTTGAAATTATAAAAAAAATTAAACTGTTGATTTTTATGGTTTACATTACAGTTGGGTTTATAGTCTGTGGGGGCATGTGTGGTGTTGTGTTTTTTGACATTTCCGCGGACTCGCTCGTGGGAGTTTACTTTCAGGACTGTGACTCTTCTGGGAGCGTGTCCCTTTGCAGAACTCGCCGTGCGGACACGCCCCCTACTTTCCTACATGGACCGTGTTAGCCTAGGGCATGATTCAGCATGCCCTCATGAATATGCATGGCATGCTGATGTCACACCGTTTAACTGCAGCCTCCGTGTAAGACATATTAACTCTTACATGGAGGTTTCGTGAATCCTGCCCACAGTTTAAAACAGAGAAACACAGAGTAAAGTTATGATTAATGCTTATTACAAATGTAAACTAAATTAAAGGCAACTTAATTAAAGCATAAGCAATTTTATCGTTATGGATTAATTCTGTGAATAAGCCATTTTAATACAGCTGTCCTGTTTTAAGTACTAAAAGGAGTCTTCAGTGCAACTCAGGGGGCAGATACCATATACTCTTTCCTGGAATTTTGAATGTTTTGGTAGCATACAGCAAATGATGATACCACTGTTAAAGAAAGCATAAAGCATCTCTGTCTTGAAAGAATTTTTGTTTTAGTTGAAGTTTTTATTTTTCAATATGATCATTCATATGCATTTAATTTCTTTATCCTCAATGATAAATAAGTTCAGATGGATATGCTGCTCTGACTACACCTCCTTGTGACAAAACACGTCTACTACTTTTGCTGATTCGCAGGACTTGTACTTCCAGAAATAAGCAACAGAGTTGGTCATCCATCCCCAACCTAAATATTTTATAATCAGTTAAATATAATGTGACTGTATTAATGACATGATAATGCACTGTTTCTACATAAAGTGTAATATTTAAAATGTTCAGCATGTTTTATTAGGAAAAGCAGTAAAAATCTGTAGCTGTGTTTAAACAATTCTATATTTGACATACTAGTGTATATTATCAGGTATTATACCATGACCCCCCCCCAAAACGTGCACGCTGATTGGCCAGCGTGCCCGTTGTAAATCGAGTTATACTAATGGAAAAAGGTCTGGTCGCCCGGACTTTTTTCCATTAGTATAACTCGTTTTAAACATTGCTATGTTAAATGGGTTTAACATAGCGAGACAGTTTAAAATAAGCAACGGAGATCTCCGTTGCTTATTTTAAATCTGACCCGCTATATTAAACCCATTTAACATCGAGAGACAGTGTCTTTAACGGAGAAAGCAAGATCTCCGTTTTAGTGTCTCGCTATGTTAAATGAGTTTAACATAGCGAGACAGTTTTAAAATAAGCAACGGACATCTCCATTGCTTATTTTAAAACTGTCTCGCCATATTAAACTCATTTAACATAGCGAGACATTCAAAAAGCAACGGAGATCTTGCTTTCTCCGTGCTTTGCCACAGCTCTGATGTACTGCAGGTGCAATACATCAGAACTGCCGCGATGCCAGACATCTGCGGAAGGGCAGTAAACAGGCATTATACTATGCCATTATTTAAGAAAAGTAATAGTTTCTTTTCTTAAATAATGTCATGAGTATAGCAATAACTCACTTCTGGTGGTAATGCTAAATTTACCCACGGTTGGCATTGTTTGGTCCCTCGGGCTTCGCCCTCGGGACCAAACCACGCCAACCGTGGGTAAATTTAGCATTACCCACACCCAGGCGTGGGTTATTGCTATAGAATCTCATTCTTGAAATGGGACCTTTGGTACTAAATCTGACAAAGTAAGGCACAGATGTGGCTGCATGCATGATAAGGTGTTAAGAATTCCAATAGCTGGGCCAAGATGGTGAACTGGTAACAGCAGAATCTCTCACCTCTCTTACCTCAATTCTATTTCTGATAGGAATGTCAATATTTAAGAAGTAAACTGAGGATTATATTAACATCAATCAACTTCTAATACCTTGGAGAATATATTGAAGAACTTTTTATTACCTGACATCACAAAATTCCTGTCAAATTAAGCAGAGGAAAATAAACAACATCAGCACTTCAGAATGAGTGATCTTAAAAACTCAACACAGGAGTTTTCCCTCAAGAAGGAATTACATTCTGTGTTATCTAATATCCATGATTTGCTACTAAAACTAGACAAGAGTGTTACCAAATTGGAAACTTTCAAGGACAAATGTTCTCAGCAATTAGAAAAACTTCAAGAAATAGTTATGCAACAAAATAGACAGATATCAGCTATGGAACAGTCACTAAATTATATGGACTCCAGAATTACAGAAGAACACCAAACAGAGTTTTTATTAAAACAAAACACCTAACTACTGGAAACAACATCTGCATATATGGACTAACTGAGAAAAGTGAAGAAGACAACTTAATCAATTTTCTAACATCCTGAATCCCAGCCATACTGAAACTACCTGAAGCACTTTCATATGGCATTGAGCATGCACACAGATCAGTAACAACTTTAGAAAATTCTTTTACTTCAGAAGATAAACCAAGATCCATAATTATGTGACTATTTTCTACTCAGGACAAAGAGCTTATACCAAGAAATGCATGGGCAAATTCACCTATTAAATTCCAAGATGCTTTAATCAGATTTGACAATGACTATTCTTCAACTATGGTTTCTAAGAGGAGAGAATTCCTTCCTTTAATAAAAGCCTTAAAAAAGAACCAACTGCAAACACACCTTTTATTTCCAGCAAGACTGAAAATCTTACTTCCAGAGGGCATAGAACTATTTGAAATTGTGGAACTAGCAACAAAATACTTATTCAACAATAATATTTTGACCCAAGTGGAAGCAATAGACTGGACAAATAGTGCTCCAAAAAGAATTGCTGGAACAAATGGCTGGAAGACTGTAGAAGAAAAGAAAAAAAAACTGAAGGACAAATAACCATTCATGGTATAAATATTTTTAAGTGTTTAGAAGACAAATCAAAATGTCAAAACTAAACTTTCTACTATGACAGCCTTTGTTTAAAACAGGTACCTTTTCAGTTATTATTTAACTTCTTTAAAGCTAACAAATATCTCTCTTATTATGTATGAAGTATTTACATAGTAATACAAATCAAAAGAAAGTTACTTTTTAAAAACTATTATGACATAGTGATCACATACAGTCTAAATGGAATAGTTATATTTGCTTGACTAGACTAAACATCAAATGCTAGACGTTTTATAACCATATTTAGGTTTGAATGCATTTAAATAGAACTATTATTTTAACAGAAAGACAAGGTGCAATTACAGAACTGCTAGATAGGGATCCAGAGAAGTAAATAGTGTGGGAAGAAATAGCCAGGGAATTGTTATGGCTAGGCTTGTATAGGCCCTAGGGCCGATAGCCTAGTACCAACCTATGAACCTATGAACTTAGTGTTAATTGTATGCTTGGAAATGAATAACTGTGAATGCTGTATGTCATGCTGTCATTGACTGAATGATTTATCTATTTTGCCCAGATTGTATTATGACAAAAATGATAAAATGGTCTTTCATACAGTGGGTTTTATGTGTCTGCTGTTTTGCATGTTCCAGGTGGAGCCCATAAACTGTAAAGTTTTATGATTATCTCCTTTTTTATAAAAGTTTTAAACAACCCATCATTAATTAAAGTAAGAGCATGAGCCATACCTTTCATTTAGCCAGTCTTGCGCATGGTTGGTTTCCCGCCATGCTTGTGAGCCATCTCTCTCCTTCTCGGTGAAGCAGTGCTGTTATTTGCGCATTAAAATGACACTGCAAGTTTACTTGACTACTTCCAGTGCTCTTTGACTGATTACAAACACCCAGTCAAAGGGCAACTATGAGGAAGTTAAAATAGAAAGGCTCAAAGTTTTAAAGTTAAAAATAACGAAATAACCAACTCACAAGTGTCAATAAACATTATAATGCCTTATAAGTGAAGGAGAGGGGAAGGGAAACCAAGAAAAAGGGGAAGAAGGGGATAAAAGTTTAAACATGGACTCTACATGTTGCGTTTAATAACATCAGACAATGTTGGAAGTAAAACACGTAGTTAACACACAATCATTACAGAATTATCAATACAGCAGCACAGGCATAAGGTAAAAGGCTTGGTGTACATAAAGAGACAATCTGAATACTAAAATGCAGAGTTCTTGCTCCCAATGAAAGACAAGCAGATTCAATATAAAGCAAGAAAAAAACCAAGACCTTTCATAATCTTAGCCAATACAAGTGAATCATAAAGGCATAGATTGGCCATAACATAATAATGATAATTAAAGGAAACAAGAAAGTCTAGGTTGCAGGAAATAATATTAATGGGAGAAGAGGCTGTGGACTGTGTTTAGAATTAAATGTATGATGCTCTTTTTTTAGAGAATAACAGCACAATTGCATATATACCAAATACTGAAAAGTCTATGCACCTTAAACACTAGATACAAACCTTATATACCCAGAATAAATATACAAAATGAGGACATAGCAAAATTATCATCACTTGCATAGGGTATGGAGGGAGAAAAGGTCAGGAAGCCCAGATTGACATAATAACACAATGAGAATGTGTGAATTAAATACTAATGTCTAAAAAGCTATGGGATACATAGAAAACACTATATATGCAGAGCTGGGATGGAAAGCTTGCATAAAATATAATTTTCACATAATAATACCTTAACCTGGTCTTACATACCCTGAGCATATGTAAATACAAATTTCATACCAAAGAATACTGGAATGCCTTCAACTGACCACAATTAAATCCAAGATGATATACCAGTGTAAATGTTATAATTTGAATTAAAACCAAAGTCTTTAAAATGCAACATTAATAAAGTTTGTATTATATACTGATGTACAGTTACTTGGAAGTATATACTGTATATATAACTTATCATTATGGATGTTCTCTTATCAGGAAATATAATTCCAATTTTATACCTAAAGGGGGCTTATTCTATGGATGTAGTCAGTCTGAAATGTAGTGAACATTAGTAAGTGAGATAACAGTATAAATGCACATATACCAAGTACCATGACACACATTCACCTTGACAATCTGACAGTACTCAAAATATAGAAAATGGAATATACCACAGTTATTATCATTTGCTTAGGGTATTATGAGAGAAAGGTTAGGGAACCTAAGCTGATACAAGAGGTCAGTAACAGGATGTGAATTAAAAAGAAAAGTAAACAAATAGACACATGTTCAATTAGTAGTATTTAAAGGGAATGGGATACACTGAAATCACTATGCTTATAGAATAAAATTGGAAAATTTGACTCAGACATAACCTTCATATGATTGCATAGTGATCTAACATTTCATAACTGAACATTTATAAACACAAATTTCATAATAATAAATACTGAAATGACTTAAATAAGTCACAAATGAATCTGAAATGATGTTCCAGTATAAGAACTGCAATTTGAAAATGAGATTAACAAAGATTGTAATATTTGTTTATGTGTATTTATTTTAAATTATAAACTCTCTCTGTATATTATCACTAAGACTGTTAAATAAGTATAAAATTATGATTCATATTCTAGGTGTTATGTGATATTCAAACTGATTCAAGTTCTAATATATACTTTGGAAATTATATAACTATACAAAGCTTTTTAAACTTTGAATTATGCTGAATTTTCAAATACTTTTAACAAACTTCTCACATTTACAGGAGCTATAAGGTGGTGAGATTTTAGATGTACATAATATTGATAGTTAGAAAGTTTGCTTGGGTAGTTAAATTATTCAGACAAGCTGTATTTATACTTCATTTTGTTTAATGTTGAAGTTATTCACAAAATATTTAAACTTGGAAATCCTATGCTTTTTGGAAATGTGGTACCTTCTATGAATATATATATCTTACTAGTATATCATAATGTGATATCTTCTCTGATAACATATTTAAATTTTCAAAAGTTATGCAAGCATACTTTCACATAACCCCAGATATATATTAAAACATGAAATGTTTGCAATTAATGTCAATGGTTTAAATAATAATATTAAAAAGAAAAGCTTGATTAGGTATATAAACGTACATAATCCACATCTTGTATTTCTTCAAGAAACACACATTTTAGATGAAGACAAGAACAAACTAAACTCCAATAATTATACTTTGTTGGTAAGCTCCCAATTTAAACAAAAAAGGAGAGGGGTAGCTATATTGTTAAAAAATACACTGATTGCCCCTAAAATCAATAACACTTATCAGGATTCATCAGGAATGTTTTATTTGGTATCAATTGCAATACATAAGAAAATGTATACACTAGCAAATATATACTGGATCCCGGGAGTTGGAATTAAAACAGTAAACTAGCATCATGAGGAAATAATTAATTTGACAAAAGGTAGCCTAATATTGGTGGGAGATTTTAATTGTATTATGGATGAACAAGATACTGACACAAAATGTAAAAGGAAAAATATTCTGCATCAAGAACTCTAAAGAAATTTATAGACACAGCAATTATTACAGATATTAATACAGTTGTTGATTCTAATTCATTATTCTTTACCTTTTATTCACATAGACATACAACTAATTCTAGAATAGATAGAGTATATATATATATATATATATATATATATATATATATATATATATATATATATATATATATATCAAATGACTTAATAACAAAATTAGACAGATTTAAAGTTATTTATTTATTTATTTATTTACATTTGTTGACCAGGAGTGTCTGACTGGGTGTAGGTCCATTTTCAGCGGAGGCCCGGGGAGAAAAGCTCCACAGTTAAAATAAACAGGCAGTAGTTACATTGGATTACATAGCGATTAACAATTTAACATAGCAATTACTTACAACATATTTACAGATGAAGAACATAGTACATCAGTAGACAACTAGAATCTTTATCTGTGAAGTACATAACAGACATTAACAAATGTTACAATGAGAAGTTCCTCCTGTATAATAAGTACTAGGCTTATGAGCATCTGAGCTTGCTATAATAAAGGTAGTTAGTGGAGTGGAGTTATAAACTGCCACTTATCAGATCACAACACATTAATATTTGAAATGGAACTTGACCCTATACAAATATCCATTACTAGAAAACCATCATATATAACAAAATGACTAGACTTTAAAGAATTCTATGTAAATGAAGTAGAAACTTTTCTTGAAATAAATGCAAATAAAGATATATCAGAAATCTATATATGGGACTCCCTAAACGCATATATATATGGTATGGTACTATCATGGTATATTAATAAAAGGAAAACATGGAATAAAGACATGATGGAACTGCAAAATAAAGGAGATAAAATCAAATTGGCAATACAAAAAGGAAATTCTGATTTAATACCAGAATTGGTTCAAATTAATAATAAATATACTGAGATACTTCACCATAAAACTATGATTAATCTAGAAAAATCAAATTAAATTCATATTCTATGAATCCTGCTAATCAAAGACAATTAGCAAACAAAACAAAAAAATCATTAAATTTAAGATAATTAAAAAAATGTATAATCCCCATACTAAGAACAATGTTGCTGAGTTAAATAACATATTAGAAGCATTCAGACTCTATTATAACACAATAAACTCTACAAATCCCTTGATTTCTTCAGTTGATAAGATTTAAAAAATTCTTAATTAAAACATACATTCTAGATTAACACAAGAACAAATAATAAATATTAATAAACTATTCACTATAGCAGCACCAATACCTCCACACTCCAAATTAATACAACGACCAAAAACTCCAAATGTGGAAAAAAGTTGAAATATAAAATAAAGCAGCCAAGCAGTAAAAAAACAGTACTTTATTCTAGCACCTCGGTGTCTCCACCTTCTTGGAATACAAACAGATATCCAAAACACTTCCCCTTTATACATTTCACTCACAAATTCTAATCCAATCACAAATTGTATTCGATCAAACAATTAAAAAACACATAGTGCTTAAAGCAGACATTTCCAGTTTAGTTCATTATTGATTAATGACAAAACAATCTTTATCCCTACTTTTAAAAGTGTACACTGCAGTTAAAGAAGACGTAACTATAACCCCATCTTGGAAATATTTATTAATCGCTCCAATAATAAAACCAGACAAAGATGAAAAACTTTGCACATCTTATAGACCCATAACATTGCTAAATATAGACTATAAAATGTTTATGGCAATCTTTGCAAATATAATTAAATACTTTCTTCCTATGTTAATATATGAAGATCAAATGGGTTTTATTAAAAGAAGAAATACCTACAATAATATCAAAATAATAATTAGAATTGACCAGAATAAACTCAGGACATATAAATATGACTATTGTCTTTCTAGATAAAGACAGCACCTTTGATTCTGTTAATTGGAATTATCTACTTTTAGTATTGGAGGAGTATAATTTTCCAATGGCCTTTTCAGCTCTCATAAAATCTCTTTATGAAAATATCCGAGCCTATGTCAAATTGAGATTCCATAGATCAGGACCTGTTAACATTATGAAAGGAACTAAACAAGACTTTCTCTTATCACCCCTGTTATTTGCACTTTTGGTAGAACCTTTTGCAAATAGCATTAGATTAAACAATAAAATTAAATGTATAGAAATTGCTAGAACACTAAACTTAAAACTTCAGATGTTTGCAGATGACATACTTTTGACATTATCTAATTCTAATCATTCCCTACACGCCTTATTCAATTCAATATTTATATTTCAAAACATCTCTGGGCTACAGTTCAGTGAAAATAAAGCAAAAATCTTACTTACAGATAATAAAATAAAAAATAAAAAAAATCACTAAATATGTTGTGACAAATTGCAGACTACAGTATTTGGGTATCCACCTATCAGATGATTTACAAGGTTTAATCATATTTAGAATTACTGATGAATAATTGGAATAAATACATATTTACAATGGAACAATAGGTTATACCTGATCAAATCAATAGTCTTTCCCAAGTTATTATAGCTCATACAGGTTATTCCCCCTCCCCCCAAGCAGGTTACACAGAAATATAACAAAATGATTTTAAATTTTCTATGGTATCCAAAGAAACCTAGAATAGCATTAAATAATCACTTAATGAATTGGCAGGATGGGGGAATAAACCAGATATAGAGATGTATATACTTTCTACCATAATTAAGAATGTAACACTATGGTTAACTCCATAATATACTTCTATATGGAAACAATTACATGAACAGATTTGGCTATAAAATATACAAAACAAAATACACAAACGTTTATCCATATTATATAATCCATTATACTGGATGTGTAAAGATTGCATATTAGAAAACAAAACCTTAACAATTCCATCTAATTATATAAATCTTACAATATCAAATTTAGAAAAAAAAAATGTCACTAAAGATCCTGACATTAACTTTTAGATTTTTTTACTTTTTTCTATAGCATTTACATCCAATAACGTGGAGACATTCCAAATTGATAGGATGAACATATTAAAAAGTGAGGAACTATTATATTGGAATCAATTGTTGGATCAAGTAAAGGACCTATCTGTTAAACAAATAAATACATTTAATATAGATAAAATTTTATAGTTGTCCCTACAATCTGTAAGACAACACACTGTAAAGAAAATAGAACTAATGCAAATATCTGTTAGACAGAATAGACCCAAATATATTGAATACAGTATAATTATTATTAATCAACCTTTTCAATGTAGTGGCTATTTGTCAAATATCTATAACATTGTTAAAAAACAAAACAGTATTATAAAAATTCATATTGGAATTACTTTACATCAATAAATGGCCATCTACCAACAGAAAAAGATAAAGAATCTATACTTAAATCCTCAAAACATACTACATTATCACTTCAGTGGCATTTATTTATGTGGAGATTTTTACATAAGAGTTTTCTTACTCCACATAAGTTAGCCTTAATGTTTGCAAAAGAAGAAATGTGTTGGAGATGCGAAATATAATTAAAAGCTGATTGACATCATGTTTTCTATGATTGTACATGCCTTAAAGAATACTGGAATAATATTAATTATTTTTTTCAGATTGTTTTTAATGACAATTTTCATTTAACTAAATCTCTAGTTTTGTTTAATTCTCCTGTACCCAAATCATCATCATCATCATCTTCTTTCAGCTGTTCCCATTAGGGGTCGCCACAGTGGATCATCTATTTCCATTTCTTCCTGTCCTCTGCATCTTGCTCTGTCACACCAACCACCTGCAAGTCCTCTCTGAACACATCCATAAACCTTATCTTAGGCCTTCCTCTTTTTCTGTTACCTGGTAGCTTCATCCTTACCATCTTTTTCCCAGTATACTCAGTGTCCCTCCTCAGCACATGTCCAAACCAATGTAATCTTGCCTCTCTGGCTTTGTCTCCAAACCTTCCAACCTGGGCTGATCCTCTAATATACTTATTCCTAATCCTGTCCACCCTGGTCACACCCAGTGCAAATCTTAACATCTTTAACTCTGCCACATCCAGCTCTAACTCCTGCCTTTTTGACAATGCCACTGTCTCCAACCCATATAACATAGCTGGTCTCACTACCCTCTTGTAGACCTTCCCTTTCACTCTTACTGGTACTTGTCTGTCAAAAATCACTCCTGACACTCTTCTCCACCCACTACATTCTGCCTGTACTCTCTTCTTCACCTCTCTTCCACACTCACCATTACTCTGAACTATTGATCCCAAGTATTTAAACTCATCCACCTTCACCACCTCTACTCCTTGCATCCTCACCATTCCTCTATCCTCCCTCTCTTTCACACACATATATTCTGTCTTAGTCCTGCTGACCTTCATTCCTCTTCTCTCTAGAGCATATCTCCATCTCGCCAGGCTCTCATGCACCTGTTCCCTACTCAATCTACAGATCACAATGATATCTACAAACATCATAGTCCATGGGAACTCCTGTCTGATCTCATCTGTCAACCTGTTCATCACCATTGCAAATAAGAAAGGGCTCAGAGCTAATCCTTGATGTAATCCCACCTCCACCTTAAACGCACCCGTCACTCCCACCACAGACTTCACCGCTGCCACACTACCCTCGTACATATCCTGTACCACTCTTACATACTTCTCTGACACTCCAAAAAATCTTCAATTCTTTGGACTCTACGTGCTATTGCTCGTAAGATCATCACTATTAATTGGAAGAATGCAACTCTTCCATCATTCAAAGAATTAAAAAAAACTTGCTTTGACATTTGAATGAATGGAAATTTCTACTTTAAAGAATAGAACCAACAGAATTACCACATACTATAATAACTGGCAGACAGGAATGGAAATATTGGAGAAGATTGACATGAATACACATTAACATAAGACTTTTTCATTACAATGTAAAAAGTATTATTTAATTTGTATAGGCACCATTGTAAATAGTTTTCTTATTAGGTTTTGATGTTATACTGTTCCTTATTGAGTAATATATTGATTTATTTCTTATTGTAGTTAAATATTTCTGTTGTAAATAGTTTCATGCTTTCTAATCTTAAAAATGCAATCAGAATATTTTTTTCTAATTTTGCTATTCTCGTATGATGAAATGATTTACAAAAACAAATAAAATATTTAAATTAAAAAAAAGAATTCCAATACCTAGGCTGGATGTGTACTGCAGAGTGACAAAGTCCTGACTAAGACCCAGATAATATGAGTTGACATAGCTGCTCAGGCACTGGATGTTCTGGGTTGGAAAGGGTGAGAGCGAGTCACTGATGCTGGACCATCCATTGTGGAGTAGCATACAGTCATCTGCTGTACCAGTGAATCTCACAGAAATGCTGAGTGATTCATCAGAGCTATTACATCAGTGTGGATTACTCCATGATTAAGCCAAAAAGATGGGCTTTAGCTGTGTGGATGCATGCAAAGGGAGCTTTCCTTGATCAGTGACATTCTGTGAAGTCACCATCCACCATGAAAAGGGAGGTAGGAAGGGAGGGAGGGTTCACTCATAGAAATGATGATCTGCCTCAGTGTCTGACTCTTTTCCATGAAAGGGTATAGGTGGATTGTTAGGGACATTCTCTAACTAGGAAAAAATGTGCCATAGGACTGCTATCTAAGCTGGGAGTGCATTTACCAGTATACAGAAAAAATGGGATAATAGGGTGCATGTGTATGGGTGGATGGGGGTGATGGATAGTGTTGTGTGACTTAAAAATCTAACGCTAAATAGTATATGTATATATATATATATATATATGTGTGTGTGTGTGTGTGTGTGTGTGTGTGTGTGTGTATTTATATATATATGTGTGTATTTATATATATGTGTATATGAATATATATATATATATATATATATATATATATATATATATATATATATATATATATATATGGGCCTACTTTGTTTCATTGAAAGCTCATTTCACTGAACTTCAATTTATCCTGACCAAATCACTGAAAGGTTAAATTACTGAAAACTCATTTCAACGACTGAAGTGAAGTACTGGCACTGTGTAGAGTACTGTAAGGCAAGTAAAAGGTATATGCCCTTTTCCCCACTGTAGTGCAATCCTAGAGTTAGTATATATATATATATATATATATATATATATATATATATATATATATATTAAGGGGGTTGTGGGGGCACAGCCCCCACATTTAAAGGTGTGGGTGGCATAACCCCACCACTTAGTTTTGGTATATTTTGTTTTCTGGAAAGAGTTAGTCATTGGTGTTGTAAGTATGCATTTCTATGGTTTAAAATGTATTGTTTTGAACCTTTTGGTGAAATATAATATAAAACCACATCCCTGTTCTAAGGTAAGGTTTATGGTTAGGAGGTTAAAGTTGGGTCAAGGTCAGTGTTAGGATTAGGGTAAGCACACCTCAATAACCAAAGTCTAGTAGTCTGTATTGCTCAGTAAATTCACTGTGTCTGTGTTGCAGAAAGCAACAGAAAGTATCAGAAATTGCAGTACTTAGAGTTTATACAACTTATCAATATTCCCCACAATGGTTGCTTTCTTTTAACATAGATGGAATATTCTTCTCCTTCTCCTAGCCTTCTTATTGAGCCTTATTGTGCCGTCATGATATTGGGAAAGTGACCCCTCTCTGTCTCTCTCTCTCTCTCCCCCTTTGGGGCAAGTAGCCCTTTGGTTCCTGCACACACACACTCAGATAATCAGCTTGACATTCACTGCCTGTGTACGTCCTCTGGCTCAGGTAAACCACCAAAAGAGATCCAAGCTTACTTGAGTTACTTTCTCAAACTTTCCAGCATTAGAATACAAATACTCTACAAGACTACTATTGCTGACCTTCATTTACCATCTTGCTAGCTAGCCAGCCTCTGTAGCTAGCATACCTTTTTAATTCAGTAGAGAAAAAAGCAGAAACAAATTTGTCTTCCCTACCTGCCTTTGTCTTCCTTTCAATTTTGTAACAATTTACCACTAATGAATAACTGATCTTTTTACTCTCCATATTGGAAACTAGCTCTAAATCAATGTAATAAAACAACTGGCTGGTGCAGAAACAGAGAAGCAGTATATCTAGGATGCTAAATTTCCAAAATGTGCAAAGAGAAGAGCTTAATCTTGTTGTCCAACAATTCACCATACACTGACATTTTAGCTCTCTTGCCAGCTTGAGTAAACCAAAACAGCCTTCTCCATTATATTGCCATGATACAGCTGGACACTGCCAGCATAAAAAAAAAAGAGTGATGAATCTACTCATAAGGGAATTCTATCCATGATGGTAGTGTGAATGCATCACTTATAGAGAGTTCTGCAGTATTATTTAAAAAAATAGGAAAAGTCTCTTACTGTAAGATTTTTTATTCACAAAATCCTTTTTGGATATTGTAACAGTTCCTGGCTGTACTCTTTGTATGTATGGATTAAAATTAGTGAGGCCGTACTTTGTTAGGTGTTATATGTAAGTTTTAGAACTTTGGACATAGAAAAAGCTTACCTTAGGCAATGCATATTAGAAGGCATTGTTCCTAAGGGTTTAAGAATATGTAAATATCCAAACAATGTTATGTTTGGCAGCATGTTTCACAAAGAACTAATATAAATGTTTAATAGATGTGGACTTGACATGTTAAAATTAATGGTTAAGGAAAATGACAGACTTAAGGAAGAGCTACAGAAAGAAATTGACATTTTAAATGAATTTATTAAGAATGACCTTGTTCACATGATACATCAGAAAAAGAAAAATATTATAATATTAGGTCAGAAATAGATAGTAAATGTGATGAGTTGGTTAATAGAAAGATAAAAAACTGGAAAGACATTAAACATTATAAAAATAATTTGAGCTACTCTAACCCCAAACCATACAACAAGTTTTGGGAGAAAAATGGAAGTGAGGAACAATATGCTTCTAATGCTGATGACGGAGCACATGTGGGGGAACAAGTGAATGATTTAGATGATTTCTCTGACTACCCAGCTTTGAGACAGTCAGAGAGAATTAAAAATAAAGGGAACAATCAATACCAACAAAACTGCCAGACAATTTTTTGGAGAGGAGAGAGAATTGGGAGGGGAGGTACTGAATTTAGTTAGTACCCTCACCCCGACTTGGAAAAGGATGTTGACATGATAAAACAGGATGAAAATAATGAGTTCAGGTTTACAAAAAATGGTTATAGTATATACAATTTTAGTGATACAGAGTTGAAGGGTGAGCATTTCAGTCTTTTATCCAAAGGACTGAAGTTCATACCTTTTAAAAAAAGGAGATGTTACAAAAACCGTACTAGATATAAAAATTTTTACAAGAAAAATTAACTTAGGTTTATATTTCCCACAAGACAATGCTAACTTCCAGAATGGACAAACTAAATTAAAGAAAAGGAGTGTTTTTAACCCCCCCCCCAGATGCTCAAATTAAGAATTTTGAGCAAGCGGTTGAGAAAGAGATTCGAAAAGGTTATGCCAAGGTCAAATATAAAGCAAATCTGAATTCTGAAGAAATAAATGTCTTGTCTGACCTTAAGAATAGCAGAAAGGTGAGAGTTATGAAACCAGATAAGGGAGGAGGTACAGTTATAATGCACACACTTATATATGAAAGCAAAATTAATGATATTTTGATGGATACAAGTAGATAAACAAGTGTGCCCAAGAATGAAATAAACATAGCATACAGAAGAATTGACATGGCTTTGGAAGACTTACATTTGGAGGGTTTAATAGACCAAAATACCCTTAATTTTTTAAAAGTGGAGAAGCCCAGGATACCCTCCATTTTTTAAATCCCTAAGATTGACAAGAATAGTATGGAAGCCCCGCTAAGACCTATTGTATCTGCAGAGGGTTCAAAAACTTTCCACTAGCAAAATATGTAGATACTAAGTTAAAAAGGTTGTGGTTAAAAAGAAAAAATGTTCTTAGTGATTCCTGGGATTTTCTGAGAGGGTTAAAGCAGACCATGTACAAAGAGGAAACTTCTTTTTTAACTATTGATGTTGTTGACTTGTTTTCCAGTATTCCACATGCAGAAGGCATGAAATTACTGGAAGAAATCATTTTTGAAGATAACAAATTAACGCACAATGAGAGTCTAGTATGTTTACAGTTGATGGAATTAATTCTAAAGTATAATTTGATATACTTTAAAGGTGAATTTTATCACCAAACGAAGGGAGTAGCAATGGGGGTAGCATGTGCCCCTACATATGCAAACCTTGTCTTAGCTATGTGGGAGGAAAAAATGGTGCTGAATTCAATATATAGGAACTGCTGGACCATGTATAAAATGTTTTTGGATGACATCTGTATTTTATGGGTTGCCCCCAGACAGAAAATATCTGATTTTATTATTTATTTCAATACTACTACCTCATTTTTTAGAATTCACCTATAAGGTATCTTATGACAACCTGCAGTATTTGGATGTGGAAATCCAGAAGGAAAACAATGAGTTTAAGTCTAAAATATCTAGGAAAAACATGTTTTCAAACTCACTTACACTTTAACAGTACCCATCCTATGCACTATAAGAAACATAAAGTGAAAGGTCAGTTTATAAGATCATGTAGGATAACTTCAAGTAATGTAGAGTATGATAAAGAAATATGCTTTCTGAAGAGGTTGTTTAAAGACAGATCATACCCAGAAGAGATGACTGAACAAGCTAAAAAAGAAGTTTGCGTGATGGTAGGCTAGGCAGTTTCAAACCGATTTTGGGTTTAGATGAAGAAACAGGGTGTCCTGTACAGACTGTAAATGTGGAGCCATTTGAAAAAGCACTGGTTTTAGAATACAATGGGAGTGCTAGTATGATTAGGAAAGTTATTGAATAAGAATGGGATAGATTTATTGGATAGATTTATTGGATTTACAGACCTGGACAAAATCAAAAGAATAAGTTAAAGATTGTTTACAAAAATTCCTATAACTTAAAGAATTTACTGGAAAAAGAATGTGAGCCAGAAGAAATAAACAGAAAGAAGATAGGTACATATAGATGTAGGCATTGCACACAGTGCAGTTATATAGTAAACCAAGAAAAATTGTTTCTAGAGAGTAGGAATGTTTGGTTATATGGAAAAGAATACCACAATTGCTATGCTAATGGTTTAATATATCTAGCAGTGTGCCAGGAATGCCAGTCATTCTATGTTGGAAACACGGAAAGAAATTTAAGTAGGTGTACTTGTGAGCACTATTATAATGTACAAACAAGAAAGGAAACGAATGCTCTGTTTAAACACAAGCAGGTTTGTGAAAAAGCCCACTACTTATTTTTTGTATTAGAAAGGGTAAAGAAAGACATACAGGGTGGTCCATGGGAAGAAAGGAATGAATATAGGGAACTATGGTGGCAGGTCACATTACAGGCCAATATGCCACCAGGACTGAATGAAAATATCTCCATAGTTCCCTTATTAAAAATTAGATCTGCTAAGTTATGATTAATTTTTTTTACAGTTTATTATAAGTACATGGTTGAACCTGTTTTTTTAATATTTTTTTTTATATCTTTATAATTCTCTTGTACCGTTTTATATAAATACTTTTTATGCCGACTTATTCATAAGTTTCAAACAAGATGGTATTATATACATTTTTATGTTTCAAGGTTCTGGGTTCTAATACAGAATGCTGTTACTGAGGTCTTACACATGTAGTACTTAAAAAAATCACTAGAGGGAGATCAAGTGCAAGTTTTTGTAGTGTCAGTTCATAGTCATAGGTTCATAGGTAGGTACAAGGCTATCTGCCTGAAGGCATTTATAAGTCTAGCCAGAATGTGTAGGCTTTTGCTGCCCCCTTAGATTAGTTCCCTATGCCTCTGTCCAGCAGTATTTAGGGGACTACAACCCATGTGGTAGTTTATGGGTACTTTGTTTTTTCCAAAGAGGATGACTATGCACTTTTTGGCATTTAACTTGAGGCCATGATTTTGACACCAGGTATCCATCTCAGTCAGACCCTTTTTGTCTGTGTCAGCCAGAGAGTCAATTATAGCCCCTAGTTTACAGTCGTCTGTGAACTTGGTCAGCCATAGTCCTCCTGTGCTTGCCTATACCTCTGAGAAGTATATGCCGAACAGGAGGGGTCCTAGGACTGAGCCCTGGGGACCGCCACTTGTAACCGGTTTATAGTCAGACCTAGCTCACGCAACTATCACCATTTGGGTTCTGTCTGTGAGCCTGTTGGCAACCCAGCTTGTGACATAGGGGTTTATGTTCAGGCTGGTGAGCTTGTCTATAATACCAGAATGGGGAATGGTGTCAAAGGCTTTTGTGAGAAGCCGAACTGGGTAGGGTCCAGTGTTTGGAGGTTCCCAATGTCTCTGTTAATGAGTTCCATGATGATGTGCTCCATAGCCTTGCAGACCAAGCTAGTCAGGCTTATAGGGCAACAGTTCCTGGGGTCTGTTGTGGGTCCACCTTTGTGGAGCAGAATAACTGTTGCTGTGCGCCACTCTATGGGTATGTAGCCTGTGGAGAGGCTGAGTCTGAACAGTGTGTTTAGGTGAGGGGTTAGTTTGTCTTTGAGCTCATGTAGGATGCAGCCTGGGACACGATCTGGTCCCATTGATGCTGTGTTTTTGGCTTTGGAAAGGGCTGTTTTAATCTGAGTGTCTGTGATTACAGGGGCTCTACATTCTTCTGGTATGGTTATGAACCCTTTTGAGGGTGAGAGAGGGTGAAGTTTGCACTGAACCTGTCTATCAGGATGTTGGCAATATCGATCGGTTCAGTGTATTTTGTGCCATTCTGCACTAACTCCGAGCAGATCTGAGCATTACCACTTAGATTCTTGACATAGCTAAAGATTGCCTTGTGGTTATCTTTGGAGTCCTTGGCAGTTTTTCTTTCTAAACTAGCCTTGGATGTTTTTATGAGGGATCGTAGTTTCTTGCTGATACTGAACAGGGATGTCTTCTCTTCTTGGGATTTTGCTCTTTTCTGTACTACTTTCCTCCTTCTGTTGTATAGCTTGTTTATGGCAGGGGTTCACCAGACTGGTTACCTTTTCTTGGAGGAGTGATTCTTGGTTTTGCTTGGGATGGCATGATCCATACATTCTTGTAGGTGCCCATGGACTGCATTAGTAAAGGATTTTGCAGCTTGAACAGCGTAATAGCATGGGGGCTTTGAAACTTTCCACCTCGGTCTTAAGTAACGTGAAGTTTACTTTTGAAACATTTTTCACGGTGGTTTCCTTGACCAGGGGTGGGGGCAGAATGTGGATATCCAGAGTGATTTGTTTATGGTTAGATCTAACCAGCGAGGTGTTGACCTCCGGTGTGGAACACCTGTCGCCCATGTTGGTGATGACCAGGTCCAATATGTTGTCACCTCTGTTGGGAGTGTTGACCAGTTGATCCAGGGCATTTGAGTTTATAAATTCTAGGAAATGTTGGGCAAGAGAGTTAATACTTGAGTAGTTCTCTCAGTTAATGTTTGGGTAATTGAAATTACCCAGTATTAGGGTGTTTGGTAGGACCTTTATGTTTCCCAATGTTTCCAGAAACATGGAATGGGGGTCCTGGGACATGGTGGGTGATCTGTAGCAAGCTACAATTTGAATAGCAGTTTTCCCCATTGTTAGTTGCACGTGGATGATCTCTGAAGCATCGTGCTGTGCCACTAACCTGGTGTGGGTTTCCTTGATGAATATGGATACGCCCCCACCTTTTGTATTTCGGTCTGGGTTCTGTGGCTGAAATGTATGGTATGAGTTGTAGCCTGATAGTGCTGGGGTGCTCTCTGGAGCCTTAAACCAGGTTTCTGTTACTGCACATATATCGATTTTCTCCACTGCCTCGAGTGTGTGCATTTTGAGGTTTAGACTTCTGGCATTGAGTAGCATTATCCTCAGTTTTTTGTTACTTGTGCTATTTACAGCGGTTTGCTTGTCTTTTGGGCCTTGCCTAAAAAAGGCAATATGGGCATGGCAAGAGCCTTGGCCAGTATTCGAAAGCCTAAGGGTGACAGGTGCAAGCCGTCTATAGCAAAGCAGTGTGGCTTGTCGAGCATGTCATCCCAGGCGGATAGACACTGGATCCCTTTTGAATGACATCAGAAACATAGCCAATTGTTGAAATTGATCACTTTTCTTTTCATATCATTCTTGGTGAAGGCATGATGCTACTCAGGGTCACAGTCATACCGGCCTGGGCTATGTGATCAGAGAGCTCTTCCATGTCTCTTTTCATGTAGTCCGGTGAGGTGCGGCTCAGGTCATTCACACCAACATGGACAATAACAGAGTCATATTTGTACTTGTTCTGGAGTGACCTCAGTGCTTGTGTTATGTGGTGGATCCTGGCACCTGACAGTCAGCTAACAGTAACCTTCTCCTTGTTCAGCATAGTGAGTGGGATGTCAGTGTGCCTGACTATAGAGTCACCTATTACTAGTGTGTTGGGTATGTTATTTTGCCTTAAGGGCTGTGATTGTGTGGCACACTGGTTTTGTGAATTATGTGTTTCATGGTTTGTGTTGGGGGTGGAGGTTGCTTAGATGTCTACTTTGGAGGTCTCTGTTGCTTTTGCAGATTTTTATTTAGAGCCTCCGAGTATGTTTTTGTGTATTTATGTGTGTTTTTTACCGGTGCTGGTTTAACGGGTCTATGTGAAACTGGTGGTGTGATGCAAGTATTTCCCTTCTCCTCTTGACTGTCTGATCCAGCCTTGGATTGAGAGAACTTAGCCTTCAGTTTGGCTGTATAATTACATATCTCACATGTATTAGTGTTTGGTGGTAGGAGGAGAGGGTTGTCTGTGTACATGAGGCAGTTGTAACATTGCCTCAAAATTCCCAGATTCACCAGTTGGACTGGAGAGTACACCTGAAACTGCCCTTTGGATATGCCTGGATAGGTACAGTGAACTGTTTTACAAGATCGAATAGAGAGCTTTGTCCTTCTATACAGTATAGGGGGGGGGGGGTCTAGTGATAGGGTTTATTTATAAGTGCTTGCTATGAGTTTTGAGCAAGTGACAGGCTGAGAAATGAATGGTTTGAGTGCTTAATGAATGATTTGAGTGCTTAAGTCAAAAGTTTTCATTCAGTTTGAATTCATTCATTTTATATGTAGTTTTAATATGGAATGGATTTATTTATATATTTTTTTACTCTGTTTAAGCTATTTATAAATTGTTTTTGAAGTTTTAAGAAACTGGATATGATTTAACATGTTTTAACATTTGTTAATAGGTTTTAGGTGAATGTGTTGTACTAGTATGGTATTTTAGATAAGTAGGCTTGAATATTGAATTTTCACTGTACCTTTAAATTTTAATTGTGTCTTAGTTAATTGAAATGATGGGAACTAGAGGTATAAAAGGATTTTGGTTACATGCAGTCCATATCTGATGAAGGTTTTAACGAAAACGTACTCTATAAAGAGAGCGTTTATGTTTTTTATTTTTTTGGCTGAATAAAGTTGGAATTATCCTTATATCAATGGCTGAGTTCATCTTCTGGGTGCCTTGGACTATTTCAAGTACTTTTTGGTGCCTTTGGCAATTTGCTTTTGTGTTTTTAAGATTTAAAAGTATTGAAATGTTATAATTTATAATATAATTTTCCAGTGTCGGCTCTAAATCAAGACAGGAGTATGAGTGCCATTAATAAGGTGGTATATTTTCCTGATTTACTCAGTGCAATAAATTGCACCCATGTTGGACTTATGTCCCCTTTTCACCCATGGGTTGAGCATCACCACAATTGGAAGGACTGTCATTCCATCAATTGCCAGATACTGTGTGATGCATGGGGGTGCATCACCAAAGTCTGTGCACATCATCCTAGCAGTGCACACAAATTCCATATTTGGAACATTAGATCACTCTGCCACCTCTTCTTGCCTGGTAGAATACCCAGTGGTCATCTTGTTGATAAGTGGAAAAATATATTTTTTATTTTTTTATGTTGTATTTAACTCATTAAATCTGGGTGACATCTCCAGGTACATCTGCAGTTAACTCCTACTGATGCCGCTAGGTGTCAAATTTTGCTTGCTCAAATTTGCATCAATAATTCCAAAGCCATGCTATGTACAAGTTTTTAAAAGATTTCATCTTAAAGCTTACATAATTCAAACTCAACTGCATTAATATTTGACCTCTGTTTAGTAAAGGTAAAGACACATGAGCTGTTGTTTTTATTATGTAAATTTATATAGATATAATTGTCAGCTTTTTTCTAAATATCTCAACAACCAAGTAGCACAGACAGAACTCCTTAGCATCATATGAAAGCTCTCATCTAGATGAATAAAATGTTGTTCACAGTATGTGTGTAACTTGAGTGTTTGCTGAGATATTATAAGTTGTTTGCAAAATATTACAACTGTAATATTTACTGGGGGAAATTCTATAAAGCCTACATGGATTTTTTTACTATGTAGGCATAGTGGGTATGGAGCTTACATGGATGTAAACAGACGTACGATTCAGTAAACGAGCTGAGGGGTATGCATGAGCATCCCAATGGAATTGTCTATGGCATGCAAATCACCTCATAAGCAGGTGAACTGCATGCAAATGAGGGTGCTGGAGCAATCATGCAAGCAGATAGGCAGTCCTGCAGACCCCATGTTGGTGTCTGAAGTGTACATGGAAATATTCTATCTACACGATGTAAAACAGAGTAAAAGTCCAGTTAGAAGGATAGAAATAGCATAGCAGACACAGTTATGTGCAAAACTATGACCTGTATGTCCAAAACATAATGGAAATTAATATAAAATAAAATATAATAACATTTTTTTTAATACCCAGGTTTTGTTTGCACAGCATACTGCAGTATGCAAACATGCTGTTATGCAAAAAAAAAAATTAAAAGTTGTAAAAATGAAGAAAATTAAATATATGACAATAGTGCATTATGGGACTTAACATGGAGTATGTTTAATGGTAGACTGCTGTGGTTGCTAAGGAGGCAGGGCCTGGAATAGTGCAGTCTCCAGGTTGTGTGCACGGATCTCTATGCAAATGAGCTGGGTTTACTGAACAGCAGAAATGGGTATCCGTGCCCGCAGATCCCATCTGTGTAGGGCCAGAACTGTGCTTGTGTCCACAGGAGATGCAGCTGACATCAAAATGGGGTGATTCTGCATCCCTTTAAGCTCATTGGAGCTCAGCAGTGCCCATTTGTGTGGCACACCACTGAGCTGAGCAGGGTGTGTGTATCTAGTGCCTGCTAAGCTTCATTTACCTTAAGAGCATGTGTTTCAGTGGGTTTGAGCATCTTTGCACGGCACGCCACTGTGCTGAGCATGACCATCCATGGGGGTGTATCCACTGAATGCTGAGTATTGTTCATACCTGTGGCCCAGGTTTGTGTGCCACTCTGCAGTGCTTAGCAGAGAAGGCTGTTAAAAAAAAAAGAATTGTTTGGGAAAGCCAACCATATAAATTACTGATTACCCCTGTACCACTTAAACTGGGCATTAAAACACTTAATGATGTACTTGGCAGTTGGAATGCATCATCCATGACCAGTCACACAGGCTGCGCCTTCAGCAAAGCACTTTAAAAGTTGCATACACCCTACAATCTGATTTTACCCCCATACTCTGCACCAGTGGAATACAAACGTGGGAATTTTAACTAGAGCAATGCTAGGGGCTGCTACAGCTCTCTACATCTGTATGTGCTAGATACTGAGGTCAGAACCGATACTGCTGATGACAATAGGCCTAGACTGAGAAAGAGAAGGGTGTCTAGGCCCAGGGTAACCTTCCAGAAGCTACATGAGCTGAAGATTGTAGAGCACTAGAGGGTGGACAGGAACATACTACAAGAACTCACCGAGCTCTGCCACCCTCAACTCAGACCTAGAGCCAACAGAGGGGGAACCCATCCCAGTGGAAACAAAGGTATGTGTAGCCCATAGGATACTAGCTACAGGTACCTTCCAAAGACCAACTGGGAACATTATGGGGGTCTCACAGGCATCAGTATGCACTGTACTCCACCATTTCCTGGATGCCATGCTAACACATTTATTTACCCCGTACCCCAAGGAGAAGGCTAACAGTATGCAGCTCTTCTACCATATAGCACACTACTCTGAGGTACTGGATGTCATATACTGCTCTCTTGTACACATCAAAGCACCACCCAGTGAGGAGGATAAAGTCTAAATCAGCCGCAAGGGGTATCACTCCATCAACTGCCAGGTCATGTGCAATGCCCAGGGCATTGTCATGAATGTGTGTGCTGGCAGCCTTGGCAGTTATCATGGCTCCCATATCTGACACACATCACAGCTGTAACACGTTTGCTATGGGGGACATACCATATCGCCATCTACCAAAGTAAATCCTCGAATGCTTGACAAGGTAAATACTAAAAATTCAAAAATGAACCAAGCCAGTCAAAGCGAAAACCACAGTGCAACATTTAATGAAGTCCAATTTGTTGGACTTAAGATTGTTTTGTAGAAAAATGAATTTTAGTGTGATGTTTAATGAAAATATGCAAACTACTACACCTAGTTATGAATTTAAACAGAGTAGTACTTATAACCCACCACAACATCCTTTAATTAATGTTTTTGAAAGACAATGTGAACGTGAAATAAGGGCATTATTGAATACAAATACAACTAGATATTACAATTTGTCATTAAATGAATGTCATTTATTAAATGAGTTAAAACAGAATGCTAATTTACGTTACATGAAACCAGATAAGGGGGGGTGGGTTGGTTATAATGGAAACACACGATTATAGTGGGTATATGTTGAAGTTGTTAAATGATGAGGAGTTGTATAATCAAGTGGCTTTAAATGAAATTCACCTGGCGTATAGATCTGTCAAGGTGGTTTTGGATGAACTTCTTTTATTTGATGTTATTACTATACCTCTTTATGAATATTTATATGTTGAGAAACCAGTTATTTCAAAAATTTTTGGTATACCTAAAATTCATTCCAATAGCCAAGACCCACCCTTACGTCCAATTGTGTCATCCAGAGGTTCTATCACTGAACCTCTGGCAAAGTATATTGATGGCAAATTGAAATTTTTGTTCAAGTCTAATACACACATATTGAAAGATTCATGAGACTTGTTAAACAAACTACAAGCGGTTATTGTTCCTCAAGAGGCTTTATTTGTTACATGTGATGTATATAGTTTATATAAGGTTATACCACAGGAACGTGGACTAGAATGGTTCAAGGATATTCTGTTATGTTATAGTTGACTAAGTATTTCTGATCAAGAGGTGTTGGTCTCCTTTATGGAGTTAGTGTTGAACAATATTTTTTTTATATTTTGAAGGAGAATATTATAGGCAGTGCAAGGGTGTGGCCATGGGTGCTTTATGTGCCCCACTCTTTGCTAATGCTGTTATGTTGTGGTGGGAAGTGCATATATTGTTTAAGTCGATGCTTTTTAAATACTGTTTGACATATTATAAATATTTAGATGATTTGTTTTTTTTTTTATTTGGACAGGGACACAGGATGAACTGGACATGTTTATTATTCTTATTCAGGAAAACACTGATTTTTTTAAGATTTTTTTATGTGGCAGATAAAGATAGTATTAATTATCTTGACATTAATTTTTTAAAACAAATTGATGGTACCTTAAACACTAGAATTTATAGGAAGCCTACACATTGCAATGCCTATTTACATTTTACTAGTTGTCATCCTATGCATGAGAAAAAAGGCATTGTGAGGAGCCAGATGATCCGGGTTTCTAGATTGAAATCAGACAATATGGATTGTCTTAGGGAATTTGATTTAGTGAAGGATATGTGTAAGGAGAGAGGGTACCCACTGGATCTTTTGGATTCTATTTGTAATGAAATTTGGATGGGTAGACAGAATAAATATGCTCCCATTATCAAGTTTGGACTTGGGTACCAAATTAATTTAAATAGCTTGGAAAGTGGTAAGGTATCTGAATCTTTTAAGGTTAACAACATGATTATGCATTATACTATAGAAGCCAGACACTTTTGAAAAGATTATTTCTAATAAGTGGTCCTTATTACAAGCTGGTAGTGATATTTGTCATTTATTTGTTTCCAGACCCACTTTTACATATAAAAACAGGAGCAATTTTAAAGTGATGTTGGAACATACTGGATGTACATATGGGGTCCCTATAACTAGAAGATGCAAACACTGTATATATTGCACGTATATTAATGTAAATAAAAAGGGTGAGGTACTTACTAATATTAATTCTTAGCATAGGGGCACTTTTGCAAATTGTAACACCAAAAGAATTATTTATTTAGCCACGTGCTGTTCATGTAACGCATTTTATATTGGTAAAACCAATAATTCTCTTAAGCAATGGATATATCAGCATATTTATACTATTAGAAGAAGGGACAATATTAGTGCACTTGCTTGACATTCTTTATACTGCTCTTATTTTAGCAGATTTTTGTTTTTAATTCTGGAACAGCAGTCATTGAATGACAGTGGTGTGGATTGGGAAAATAAATTATTAAGGAAGGAAATGAAATGGCAGCTTAAATTTGACGCTGCAATCCACCAGGGCTAAATGACAATATTTCTATTTCTAGTGAATTAAGGAGAAGGGCTTGGAAATTGTAGTTTACAGCTGATTTATAACTATTTATTTGTTATTTTATTATTGTTTTGTTTTTACTATTGTACATATTTATGGTATTTGATTAATGTTTCTTTAAATTTGTACTGTTTTCAGTGGGGCGTGCTTTTTGAGTGGTTTTAAATACAATGGAGACTCAATATGTGTGGTTCTGATGATGTCTGGTGCGACACATAAAAGCGCTTAACCTTTTTGTTGAAATTCATTAAACGTTGCATTGTGGTTTTTGCTTTTACTGGCTTGGTTCATTTTTGAATATCGCCATCTACTGGGAGATGCTGACTATGCACTGGAAACCTTGAATGATGACACCCATCATAAATGCACACACGCCTATTGAAGAATGCCATAATGAGGCACACACACAAACTAGTAACATCATACAGCATGTGTTTGGGCTGCTCAAGTCACTGTTCTGGTACCTTGATATATCTGGTGGAGCCCTGCAGTACTCT